>NC_137866.1:33697825-33950325 GCF_963924005.1 Protomyctophum bolini | reverse complement strand
TTTTGTTACTTTTAGATGCATGAGTTTTACTTTCATTTGTTGACAAGTAAGTAACGGAGTAACTTATAGATGAGTATACTTATATAAAGAATAGATCTAGCTTCATCAGGCTATTTTTGTAATCTTTCTAAATGTCTCTGCTTGTTTTGCATCTCCCTTATCTGTTCCCTTCCACAACGCCACAGATCCGAGTGGCGAAAGTGTTCCGTAGCTCCCTTTATGACGGCGTCGAGAAGCCAGGATCCAGGAACTCCATCCATGAATTCATGGCGCCTCCAGAATTCCTCATCAATGACTTGGTCCACAGCATTCCCTTGATCGACGAGACGGACATCGACGACGACTCGGCGAGATCCGACCACAACAACCACGTTGACAACCCTGCATCCGTTTGTCAAAGCCCTCCCGCCTCCCCGCGGCCCGACCCTCCACCCCGCCCTCGTCGCAATTCTCGACCCAACCGCCGCCAGCAGAGCCTCCCGGTGGCGGCCACCCTCAACTGCAACAACAACGCGGTTGACAGCGGAGTTCACCTCCTGTTTTCAAAAGACACATCTCCTACGCGCAGTTCCAGCCCATTGCACAGCTTCGAGACATGTTTATAATAACTACATGTACATTTTAGAGGAAGCAGGCAATATGCACCGATGGCTTTGTGGGAAATAATCTGTATAGGCTAATCCAATAGAAAAGGGACCAATATGACATCCATACTCACCGAGGAACAAAGTATTACCGTGAACAACTTTGCTGGGATGGGTCATTTAGAGATCGCTTTACTAGCTAATCCCCCCCCCCCCCTGCTTTTAACCTATGATGTCTGCTTGAGAATACATTCATTCCCTCTCAAAAAGTTTCCCCGGAAAAACATTATAACCCCACAAGACAGTTTTAAATGTATATCTAGGCATGCAATATAGTAGATTGCTGAGTGTGGTGGCTGAGTGACGAACAAAGCCTAATTTATACTTCGTCGTACGATGGATTTGTGTGCCAAAAAGAGACTGTCAAGCTCATAAACGCATTGTGTTTGTGAGACGTTGGGGAGCTTGTAGAGCTGCTGTTTTCAGCACGCAACTCCATTGTATGATGGAGTATAAATTAAGCACAAGCTGTAATAAATTATTGCCACTGGAGTCGAAACACTTTCGTGTGGAACTGTTATGGGGTTCAATCATTTTGCTTTTTAACAATATATTGTTCCAATTATTACTGTTATTACTACATTTACTACCACAAATATTATATTCCGGTTAATGATGCTTCATTAATTAGCTTTATCTATTCATGTATGTATGATTGTATGTATGTATGTACGTATGTATTTATGTATGTTTGTATGTATACCGTCTGTCCGTCCGTTCACCAAGATGCTGTGTCTCTTTGTCTGTTTTTATATACTTCCTCTGGTCATGTCCCCAATTTTCCATTTCCGTGTTTACATGTGTTGTGTCTTTAAAAGTAAAAAAAAAAGAAAAAGAAAAAAAAGAAGAATTAACTCTACAAAGGAGATTATAAACACATATGGAAACGTCAAAGACAAAATATTAACAAAATAGTACATATGAAAAGTGACTAAAATGCTCAAGCTTTGAATCGTCATGTAGATAGGTCCTTGAATTCAGTGATTCCTTTTGGTGGGGGAATCAACCCAGCTGAATATTCAAAATATTAAGTTGTGTGTAAAGATTAAAGAATTTATTTAAATACGTTTTTTAATCGCTGTGTATTCTCTTCTTTTTTAGTTGAATTCTTAATATATACTGTAGTTCAGGTAGGGTAGTCCTGAATAATAAATAAACAGACCTATCTGTAAACCATTTCAAACGGAACGTGTGAAGGCTCGTTCATGAGGTGGGATTCTGTTAAATTGATTATAGAATCTTGACACACAGTAAAAATCACCCACTTCCACTTAATGCATTTCAGCAGGTACTTTCAGCATTACTAGTTATTTTTCACGTGAAGATTTGACAATGAATATACCGGTACGTAACATGTATGGAAGTAACCGTTGTAATGATTCACTCAACCTATTCAATCCGGTTTATGATACTGGGTTCATGATACGATTTTCTTATATATTTATGTATTTTTAAATGAGATTCCATACAAATTAATTTAATTATTCCTCAGACAAAAATGAGAAAACACTTTTATTTATATCAAAGTAATGAATGGTTTACTGTAGTTAAATGCAGTTAATGCATACTATCCTAGTAGTAGATCTACAACCTCAGTTGTGAGTTTGTAGATCTGTTATTTCCAGACTTGGTCAGGTCATGCATGATGTAACATCCATTTTTGTAGTCTTTTTGGAGAAACCAGTCCCGACTCCCCCCCCCCCCCACACACACACACACACACACGGCTCCGTCTTATGAGCTAATTTAAAACATCCGGTTGCCTTCAGAATAAAATAAGGATATTTAATTCGTTAATTAAATAATTATTACATTACATTATTAGTATTATTATTACAATACAGTTATTGTAAAGACACACATTATGTTTCTGTGTAAAAATAAGTAATTAAATAACTTTAAAAAGTTATCTAAATGGATAAATGCTATTCACTGGAGTGCATGGACTTTATAAAGTGGACACTGGACAAAAGACGGCTCCGCGAGGCAACTATATCTGGACATACCCACGCGTTCGGGGAGATGTCTTCTACCACCCCACAGTCTCCGCTAAGCGGGAGAGGTGTAAAATTCACAGCAGCAGAGCTTCTACTGGGGTCAATGCAAAAAAATGTACCGTTTCCGGACCCAGAATGGACACTGGACAAAAGACGGCTCCGCGAGGCAACTATCTGGACATACCCACGCGTTCGGGGAGATGTCCTCTACCACCCCACAGTCTCCGCTAAGCGGGAGAGGTGTAAAATTCACAGCAGCAGCCCTTCTACTTTTTTTCAATACTCTAGAGGGTACTCTTATTTTGAAGAGATCGTCCACTGGAAGTCTTAAATTAGCTCACTAGATTAGCTCACTAGACAGTGCCCACACAGGCTACACACACCTGTGGCAAACAAGCAGAGACTAGAGACAAGCTGTAGCCTAGGGTTAGGGTTGACACTGACACAAGGCAAACTGTTATATTTGTAAGTAAAGTAGCAGCAAATAAACTTGTAATGCAATTATGCCACATTCTATCACATGGGAGTTGAGTATAGAGTTGCCGCCTGACAAGCAGCTGAAAGAGAACTTAATTTATCTTCATGACTGGCTGTCTTGGTCATTCCAATTAACTGATTGGATTCTCCCGGTGATTTTGTTACATACAAGGATATGCCTATTTATTAGCTGCTTTACTAGTAGTCCAACAGAGCATACAGTTAATTAGCCTATATGTAGCCTAATTTCACTTTTTATAGCCTATCCTATTTTACATAGCCTAATATAAAAACAAAAAGGAGGAAAATGAGCATGGGGTCACTTCTACACCGGGAGGAATTAAGTGCATAGGAACCTATGGAGACGTCGCTGGAGCCTGGAGGAATCGTGATGATCGAGTTCCAAAGTTTGACACTATCACGGTAGAAGACTGCTCAAGGTAAAATAAATAAATAACCCTATGATAGTCTGGTTTGCCAATGCAGTGACGGTTTTTGATTATGGAATTGAATGCTGATGAGTGATGATGTGAATCTATACAGTCTTATGTTGTGTTGTTTCTGCTGTTGTGTTGCTGAGGCAGAGAGAGCTTTGGCATAATAGCCACCATTGAAGACTGATGTTATTCCACAATAATATGTGTGTTGTGTTTTGTCAGCTGGTTGTGAGTTGTGTGGCTGTATTGGTTTATTTCATGAGGCTTGGTAGCAAAACCAATTTATATGTAGGCCTCTGTCTCTGTCTCTGTCTCTGTCTCTGTCTCTGTCTCTGTCTCTGTCTCTGTCTCTGTCTCTCTCTCTCTCTCTCACTCTCTCTCACTCTCTCTCTCTCTCATGGCTATTGTATTGTTGTTGATGATGAAGGTAGAGTTGCATGTGACAGGGTACAATTATTAATTGGCTCTTGATCATTTCAATTAGCCAGGAGCCTAGTGTGAGTTTGTTATTTCCTTTCTCCTGTCACATAGCCAGCAAAACAAGGAAGTGTGGCTCGCTCTGGTGGGCGCAAAGCATAGCTACTTTTGTGAATTTACTAGTTTTATTAGGTTAATATTGCTATATGTTTGTAACTGTTTTAGAAAAGCAATAAGCCACGCAAGGTCCCAGCTTACCGTGGATTTTATAATGGCTGAGAGGCGTAGGTAGATGGAAACCCCCCCCAGACCTCATCAAACCCTGTACACTCATCCATGCAGTACAGAATTAATTTCATATGTTGATCTGACCCCCATGCCAAAGCACCAGCGCTCGCCCAGCAGTCTACCGCCACCCAATGCGTGCACATGACCTCGCCCTTTGGTGACAGAGATATGGGTCCATAGTTTGTGCATAGAAGGTTTTGTGTAAGTATATTGCTAAAAAATGTCAGGTGTTTGGATTTAACCGTTTTTCATAAAATTCAAAATAGCAGAAAATCTAAGGGTCAGAGAGGTTATATTACAGTAGGTCACAGTGGCAACGTTATTCCTCAGGAGATGCATATGTGTAATGAGGTTTCATGGCTGTAGGAGTGTAGGTCAAACAGGACAGGAGTTATTGGAGCAGACTGAGTCTGCTCTACTGCCTGCCTTCTACCTCATACCAGTGATGCTCCTGAAATGCAACGGACCGGCGCGGTGGTAGTGGAACCCCCTTGTGCAGGACATATGCGTTATACCTGTTCAAAGTTGGTATTTTCAATTTCCAATTGTTGTGAGTTTCGTAGTTTTGTCAAAAGTGACTGACAACTAACAAATACATTAGGGTGCTTGGCCCATATGTACATAAGACCAAGTGAGATGGCTTTCAGTTCCTTATCAGACATCAACAGAGCCATAAACAGAGTAGTAGTACTGTCCCCCGTGTCTAACATAATGAATGATAGTTCTGTGTGGAATAGTGATTGACTTATTGTCAAAGTAGTTGATGTATCATCATGCATGCATTACTTTAATACTTTAAGTATATTTTGCTGCTAATACTTATGCACATTTCTTTAAGTAAGATATTTTTCATGCAGGACCTTTAATTGTAATTGAGGTTTTATTTCTATATAGCTATCTTGGTACTTTTACTTAAGTAAAGGATGAGCCTAATTCATTCTTCCACCTCTGCAGTGCACATATAGGCCTTGCAATAGGACAGGGTAGCATCAAACCAGTTTATTTTTGCCACATGTTGAGATTTATTGTTAGGAAATGCAAATGGCTGTCATCTTGTATTCCAATCACACAAAGTCCTTTAAAGCCCCCGATAAACAACTTCAAAATTCCATTGATTTCAAAATGTTGATTTTATTACAGCATTTATTTATTTTATTTTTTACAAGTTCTCAAGCTTTACACATAACTTTAGCTCCTGTCCCAATCACAATACTGTAAGCAATGCTCATATAATATACACAGGAAAAGAAAATACAAAGCAAACCGAAATAAAAAAATAACACATCAACTCCATATGTACACTCTTCAGTACAATACATAGAGTATCTGACAATCCTTAACATCATTTGGAGAGATTGCAAATGTACAATTAGCTATAGAACTATAATACACTCCCCCCTCATAATATGCATTTATTTTTTGTGAAATTAGAAAAATAAGACCATGAAATAGCATTATTGTGATTTTGTCTTCATGAAATGCAAGAGTAGCATTCAACTATATTTCCAGGACATACTACAGTGAAAGGCTTAATGTGGGAAAATCTTAATGAGGCAAAAAAAAAAAACACTGGTGAAAAATAGATCATCTGAAATGTTTCTTGTGAGTAGTTATGAGTATATTAACTGTGACAGAGAGGAAATAATATGAAAACGTTGTCAATTATTAAACTAATGGAAGATGGCACCAGAGAAGAAATATCATGCAAAAGTATTTTAAAAATAAATAATTAAATAAAGCAGTTGCTTAAGGGCCATTACAATTGGTTGTACGCCGGTGTTGCACGCTGAAAATAGAAGTACTTAAAACTCATCGCCTACAAGCTCGTTGTGCTCGTCGGCTATAGGTTGGGTGCACGACACCGCCGTGCAACTAATAAATCACCCTTTAGTGTAGTTTAAATTACGAAAAATATAACATGGTCGCCTAATATAAACGGAAACAAATTCAGAACCCAGCATTGTCCCATATGCTCCTATATAATAGCTTCAGCAAATCAAGTAAAGTTGTGTGTCCTCAGCAAGACTTTTCAGCTGCCTTATAAGCTTAATTACTGTCACACAGACAGTGTCACTCGGCGTCTGACGATGGAGTCAGCCTTTAGCTAGTGAGTGGCTTAACGTGTAGCTATAGTTCAAGAGAGATGATCGTCAATGGCATGACTTGCCTCATGTCATCATCAGTGCTATTTCTACTGTAAGTGTACATGCCTTGACTGTACCTCACCAGACGGATGGTGAGTTATACCTAAAGGGTGATTTGAGAAATGCATCATGCTGCAATCACACCACCATTCTTAATATAAAAGGGGAGGGATATGACTATATGGCGCCGACACACGTCACCTGACGCTACCTCATGTCACATGATCAAAGCCCATCAAGCAAGTCAAACGAAAGGGACAACACATGTTAAAATAATTGTTCTTCTTCTTAAAGTTAACAATGAGACGTATTAGATGCTGATTATTTTCATATCATTTAGTTTCCATGCGAAAGTGATCTAGGACTCAATATAGAGGCCTCTGTTTTGAACTACTGGATTAAGCTAGTATCCTGAAAGCGCATTCACCATTATATGTTCAGTGTCAATTTGATCTATTTGTGGCTGGTAGTTGATGAGGATTCATGGAACTATATACTGTACGCTTACACAAATGTATAATATAAGGATTTACTATAATATTTACTAAATATAAATTTATTCTCTGGCAAGTTTTCAGTAAAGAAAATACTTATGGATCATCTTGTGCACTGCTCTCATGAAAAAGATGAAAAGAGGACGGAAAGCGAAGAAATATCTTTCACTGAAAATAGTCTGGCATAATATTCTATTTTCAGAGAAGCAGGGAGACATTTTGGAACCTTATCATCAGACACCCTCAACTGCCTCTGAATATCATACTATATGCTACCGGTCTTTATAAAACCGTGAAGTAAAGCAGATATAGTCCTCTTGATACAAATTATATTCCGGTAGGATATCAACGTAACGCAACGTCATGACAAACTGGCAATTTACATACAGTATAGGCTATAGTGGAACTGAATGATTTCATGCATTTCTCTGTAACTTATCCTGAAGAGGGCACTAAAACATCAGAAAAAGAGCCACAGATGGAGACTTTTTCCACTGTATGCAATTCTGGTAAGCCACCCTCTATAGCTCAGAAGTCAGAATACCAGAAGCCTAATATCCCAGTTTGGGTGGCTACACGTTTTGGGGGCTCATCCAGGGGTCAATTGTCCTGGTGGGAGAAGGTCAAAGGGGAGGTGAATGGGGCACACACACCAAGATGAGTCCACCACCATATTAGATCTCCTAGGCACACTTTAACTGCATGGGAGGATGAAGGTGAGCACTGAGCAGATGCCAGATGATGTTTCAGGTAATCACATTTCACCAAGGGATCTCATGAAGTACACATGCAAACGGCCTCACAGCTCATTATGCTTGGTGTAGCCTCTTTAAAATGAGCTCAGAAGCTAAACTCAGTGCCTTTATGTTATGCATTTACTGTAAGCACGTCAGCACATCTTTGGCTTTGATGGAAACAAATTTGACTCTTTTTAAACAACAGTGCAGTGTCACTGGAGCACATGCTCTCTCATACTCTCTCTCTCTCTGTCACACACACACACACACACACACACACACACACACACACACACACACACACACACACACACACCATATGACAAGATGTGAGCTCTATTATGTCTCATACAGTATATGTTCTGCATAGACCTAAATGTACTGTATAGGGAAATTAATTGTATCTGCATTTAGCCAGCAGATGGCTTGTCAAATTTCAATAGGGAACCAGTCCGTCACGACATTGATCATTCATATTTTTTATATGAAATCCAAAGGAAAAGTGCATGTACTGTATAACCTCCACCTATGATACGTACAACTACAGTTTGGAAAGATTTACTGTATACATAGTGCTGAGAGAGGCAACAGCAACACAACACTGTGTCCATTTGTATAACATAACTGCAGAGCTAGTGCTTCACTTTGATTAAACTGCATGAGCGATCACAAAACCCTGTCTTGTGGAATAACACACAGGGAAGGAAAAATAAGCACTCAGGTTAACATCGCTTGTATTGGAGGAGACAAGAGGAAGGTGGTTCATAGGCCTGTGTGTGGATAAGTGCTTTGCAGACTCCATTAGCCCCTACTTAGGTTATGGTTATGCTCATATTCTCTATCGTACGACCGTGTCGTGTGTCGAAAATAGCTCATGTACAAGCTCACAACGTGTCTCATTGTGATGGGTTGTGAGCTTGGATATCAGCTTTTCTTTTTAGCACGGAAGATGACTAAGTAATTAATAAATCAGAGTTTACTGGCAACTATTGAGGACACAAGTTATAGTGCACCATTTGCGAAACCCTTGAAGATTAAATTGAGAAAGGGGCAATTTGGGGGATTCTCGGATGTCAAATGGATTCTTTGTGAATTGCAATTTGGGGTTGATTAATGAGACAGAAAAATACTGCTTTATGCCATAGGTTGTGCAGAGCCCAACTGAAACATTTTTATGTGCTAAAACAATTGGCAAAGAAATCGAAAAACCAGCCATCACTCAATGCGCGCACTTAAAGGGAGACTGAGCTCACCAAGTTAAAGAGGAAATGCTGTTCCGTATTCCAGTATTACTTTGCAATGTTTTATTCATTTGCGTGATACAGTATAATTAACACAATTTAAACCGGTATCTCCAAAGCTTTTTGTTGTTGTCTTCATTGTCTACAGACTGCCGTCCATGCTGTACTGTACATGTATCTTACAGCTTTGGTTTGCCCAGGAACTGCTCAAGGATTACAATAGTTTATTTATAAAGTGCATGAGTGATTTAGACAATGGACAGAAAAGCTTATCAGTATTTTCCTCTATATTCCTCTATACTTCTTTTTCTTTTTTCTTTGAATGTCGGAGTAGGGTGTTCAAACGAATGGGATTTTTTAATGCATTTTCTAAACCATACACTTATCAAGGTCTTTAGAAGACCTGGAAACACTAAAATGTTCAGTTGGTTGATTTCTACACAATAAAACCCTCCGTTATTTCATCCGTTCATTACTATGAGAGTTAATGAACACGCAAGATTTTACTGTGTGTATTCTGCCAACTGTCCCAACTCTGTTTCATTAAAATGGCTTATATGTTTCCTATGTGCCTTGGTGGGTCTCAATCATAAGCAGCTGAATCGCAGATGGTCCCCCGCTGGGATCTGTAGTCTTCTAGGTTCTGTAGTCCTTTTTACTATAGGGCTTGTTCCCCAGAATGCTGTCTACCTCGTGCGTAATGGAGGAAGATAACTTTGGAATAACCTGTGAAAGAAATGGCGCATAGAAAACAAAATATTGAATTATTAGTTACTTATGCATATTCCATAATAGCGCAGTGATAGAAAGATACCACCTGGGCCAAAGCTAATGGAGTGGTTCTCAAAGTGGGCATTTTTTAAACATTTTTACCATGGCAGAAATTATTTGGTCTGTGACCACTGAACTAATGGACCCAACATTTTCATTTCATTGTAGAATTGTGCAGAATTTGCATGCATTTGAGAGAGTTACATTTTTATGTTCTTTTAAAAAGAAAAATCCTCTCACTCCCACTTATGCCTTCACTGTGCCAATGTTGGCACCCGTGCCTAAGGTTGCCTACCCCTGCTCTAGGGTACAGTATACTTACAGCTCAGCTGAAATAGATCTCAAATGACACCGGTGCCTTTGAACCGCTGGGTTTCAGTCAGATCATGTGGGCTCAAAGTCCCTTTCAGAGTCTGTTTTATCTTAAACCTAAATTCTCTTCAGGTACAGTACCTGTTACTTTATTTTATTCATAAGACTCAAGAGTGTACATAGATTTGTTCAGTCAGAGCAAAATCTAGTGACAGAATCTTTATATTGAGAATGGCGGTGTGATTGCAGCATGATCATTATTTTGTTTTTATTTCATGTGTTTCATTCATAGTCAAAATGGCAACAAAAAAGACCTACAAAATGTGTGCAAACATACAATAGACAAAGCTAATGTATACTGTACTGTATACCTCTCATTCCTATAATAATCACACACACATTATGTAAACAACAAAATGGATGGGAGGAGGACATGATGCTGAACAAATGAGCTCTGTGCCCGAGCGAGGAGATTTCCCCATCTGGCTATAAATAGCTTTAGGGTCCAACAATGTTGGGAGAAAAAAAGCACACTGAGTGAATCTCCCAGAAATCAAATTAGACCCAAGACAGTTGTTGCTGCTGACAGCCATGACACTTGATGCTAAATCGGTATAATCTTTTCCCTTTGACCATATAGATTCAGCATGACCTTATTAGCTTCTCAAGTGAAAGCGATAGCATCAGCTTGCTTTTGCTAAAGGAAAGAATGTCGGGTGGAAACCTTGTGGCCTAAATCGGGAAAACAACATGTGTTCAAAATGTAATTATTATTCAGTCACAATACTTTGGTTGAATATTTATAAAACCCACAGTCCACACACATACTTAACCCCTTTTACTCAAAATGTATTTCCTATTTTTAGCTTAAATTGATGATCTGCGTCGCATGAATAGTTTTATTTTTTAGTTTAGTTTTGCTGCATTTTGGCCAAAGTCATTAAAACGTTACGGAACTCGTCTGAAGATGAGAGGAAAGATAAGATTGATCCCTCTGAGGAAATTCAGACACGAAAGACTTTTAATGTTGGCTAAACTGCATGGTTAAGGAGTCATGGATGTCAGTTTGACTTTTGTTTGTAAAACAGCCTTTTCTCCAGTAACTATTTTAGATGAGAACATCCAAGTAATTTTTGTTGTTGGATTAGCTATCTCAACATATTTCAGTAAATTAACTGGAAATCAATGGAAATGATTGGTTTCCTCAAACAAACGGTATGATTTGGAACATGGTCAGCATTAATAATCATGCAGTCATAGTCAATGGGATAAACTTATTGCGCTCCTCTCTCGGGTGCATAGCTAATTTCTTCAACATCTCCTCCTCCTCCTCCTATCCGTTTTGTGTGTACATAATGTGTGTGTGATTATTATGGTACTGTATGTGGTGCTTTAATGACGAGGGTGATTATTAGGTCCTTTAATGAAGAAACATTGCATTATCTAACTAACAGAGTGGTTCTCAACCCTTTCTGGAGCACACTTGAAAATCTCAAACGCGTTCATGGCCCACCCATCTGATCACTTAACACTATACCGTACATCGGCTATTTGAACGTGAATTTGTCATTTTGTAGGATTTTTTATTTATTTTTAAGATATGTTTTGGACGTTTTTTGCCTTCATTGATAGGGTACAGTAAATAGACAGGTAAGGGGGGGGGGGGGGGGGTCTGCGGGAGTGTCTGCGGCCAAATGCATATACATTTGGGGGCCGCAATGCTCTATAAGGTTCATTCATTGCAGTGACAGATTGCCCTCTCCCGTGCCGGCTTCCCACCAGTGAACACAGCCATTTGTTCATAAGGTCAAGCCGGATGCACCATGGAGCAATGGAACCCCAGTGAGCCTCACCACAGATGGTGGGCAGATAGGCTTACCTTTACCCCTGGGCCCCTGCATGGGGCGGCCTCTAATGAATGGTGACTTCAAATGCATGAATCCATGACTGTCATAATGGTCCCTAACTCTGTGTGTGCGTGTGTCTGTGTGTGTGTGTGTGCGTGTGTGCGTGCGTGCTGCCTCACCTGTATCGCTCCGATATTTTCCATCAGTTGGTCGGTGGTGGAGGCTCCCAGTAGAACAGAGCTTACGCCCTCATTTCGTAGGCACCAAGCTACAATCACAACAAAGAACAGCATTATGAAAGAAACTCCTGGTTGAAGGTGCACATGTGCACGTGTCTGGTTGTTCTGTGTGTATATTTGTTGTTGTTGTTGTTGTGGGAAGCGATATAGAGGGGGAGACGCTAGATCAGTTTTCACCAGAGATGAGAAGTGAAGCCATCTGTTCAGAGCACCACAGGGATGTGTGTGTGTGTGTGTGTGTGTGTGTGTGTGTGTGTGTGTGTGTGTGCGCATAGTGATGTACTAGTGTGTATAAAAGCAACGTTTTTATCTAGCCTGTGACAAAGCAATAGACTTTAAACGACTGACAGGGACAGCCTGTTAACACGCATTGAATTCCATCACCAAAGACACAATAAAATCGTACTATAGACGAATAACAGTTTAAGTCCAATTTTTATTCTGACCCCTCCACAAAAAGGCCTAGTTGTCCTGACGGATAATGAGTGTGGACTTAAACTGTTATTCGTCTATAGTACTAATGAAAAACAAGACAAGAACACAAAAAAAAAGGAGTATACACTTTCAAACGACTGGACGGAATAAAGGGGGCGGCTGTACTGTACATACGTACAGTACGCACAGGATCGGGACGGACAGACAGAGAGAAAAAGAGAGAGCGGCAGGGTGTTTTTGGTTACCGATAGCGAGCTGGGGCAGAGTGCAGCCCAGCCGCTCGGCGATGGCCTGCAGCTCTTTCAGCTTCGCCTGCTGACGGCGCCCCTCCTCACTCAGGATCTTGTCCTTCATCCACTGGTAGCCCTGTTGTTGCAGACGGCACAGCACACAGAGCTCAGGACAGAGACACAGTTCCTCTGACAGTCCCCCCCCCCCCCCCCCCCCCCGTTCACACACAGGTTCTGGATTTGCTTCCGTATGCTACGGCTCTATCCTTCAAATAAGGTTCTTACAACCGTAAATGTTTTTGCTTTCAGATGACACTTTACAGAATTATTTTAAATGGTGAAAATCTACTAGCTCACAACATATGAAGTCAAACCCCACACACATGCACAACACGGTGAATCAACCAGGAGGCTGCACAGTGAATGGTAAATGGAACCTGTAAAACGGTGTCATTAAATGGACCCATAAGGGTCCATTGGGACCCATAAAGGTCCATTTTAGGTCCATTTACACTGTGTGGCCTGACTCTGTTATCTACATGGGTTTGAACGTTACCTTTAGCGAGGCCCGTGAGTATGGCGGTACCCCGCTGTCATACTTCCCTGAGATGATGCCACACGCCAGCGGGGACCATGTCATGGCTCCGACACCTGGCACACACAAACGGGGCACATTGACGCAAACCCTTGTTTAATTTTTCATACTGTGACAGCTAACCTAACAACACGTTTGATGATGTGGACATTCCGTCCACGTCCGACCTCTGCAGCAGATAGATACGCTCACCTATCTTGTGGAAGAGCTCTGGGAGCTGAACCTCGACCTTCTCCCTCTGGAACATGTGGTACTCTGCCTGCTCGCAGATGGGTGGAATCAGGTTGAATTGACGAGCCACGGAATACGCCTCCTGAATGACAAATTGGCATAATGTTGATGAGTTGTGCACGTGTGCGGTGTGTGTGTGTGTGCGTGTGTGCGTGCGTGCGTGCGTGCGTCTCATCCAATGACAATAATTTGGTCCACAGTACTCTTATTTGTCACTTTATATTTGCATACTGTATCTCAGGAAATGAAGAAAACCTCATTTTGAAAACGATGCAATACTGCCTCATCAAAGTTGGTGTTGTGACTTTATATTATTGTCAATGACTTAAATGGTCTTAAGAGTGACGATATGTGGGTATTGTGTCTGACAGTATCTCTGTGAGAGAAACTGTTAATGTGGGAGGAATAGAACCCCAACTTCAATGCCTTCAACAAACGCCTCTTGAGGGCTCAACAGTGGTGGAAAAAATACTCATATTCTTTACTTTAAAAAAAAAGTAGCAATACTGCATTATAGAAATACTCTGTTACAAGTAAAAGTCCGGAATTCAAAATTTACTTGAGTAAATGTACAAAAGTATTGGTATCAAAATGTACTTAATGTACCAAAAGTAGAAAGTACTCATTGTGCAGAACTACATTTTCAAATAAATGTAGTGGAGTAAAAGTACAATATTTGCCTCTGAGATGTAGTGGAATAGAAGTAAAAGTATTGGAATTTGGAAATGCTCAAGTAAACTACAAATTCCTCAAAACTGTACTTAATTATAGTACTTAAGTAGATGTACTTAGTTACTTTCCACCACTGAGCAGATTACAATGTTTCCAAAGCGACATAGCTGTGGGAAGATGGTTTGACTAGCAAGTCCAGAGACCACAGAGTCATGGACCTTCAGCACCATGGACAGCTACACTGTCACAAAAACATGCAATCTAAGTTTTAAAGCCTGATGAATTACTAGGCTGTTGTTTTATTCTAATACAATTCTGGCTTTTTAATAAGACAGGCAATAAGGATATAATATTCTTTCCCATGCCGTAGGCAGTGAAAAACAAGACTCTTCCATTAAAAACCTTTAATAGACTGATACACAAAATAGACTATATAATTAACTATCATGCTTAGCACATTACAGAGGATTTTAACCCATTTTGGGCGGGAACCCCTTTTGGTGTTTGCTATTGAAAAATAGCAGATCTACAAGCTCGAGCTTGTAGGTCTGCTATCTTTGAAAAATCGAAGAACGATTGACATAGAAATATAGCTTTTTCAGAAAACTGTCAGGATGTAGAAGACATTTTTAGAATCTGATCGCAGGTCAAAATGGGTTAATGACACTTTAATGACACACTATTTAGACTTAAATGTCAGGATGTGGATATTATGAGAATGGGGTCTTCATGCATCGTTGTACATGCGTTACAAAATTGCATAAACACAACAGTATTGGTGCACGGCAGCCCATCAGAACATAAACACAGGACACAGTCACAGATGGACAATTATAGCAAAAAAAAGTTGTAGGTTAAAAATATTTAATATCTATTATTTCCTCTACCTCAGTTTCATTATTATTAGAATGTTGTGACAGATTTCTTTTGCATCAATATGAAGTTAATTCTCAAACTCCTGGGGGTGGGGCTGCGAGGGGTACGCCACCCGGTGGTGGGGGTCAGGCCGCACCCTCAGCACTCCGAGTTCCCGCAGTTAAGCCATGCAGAGATATCACATCCACCTTCAAGTCTTGCTTCATAAGCATTCTGCTGCAAAGGCAATCATGTAGTCCTTTCTAACCAAACGTGCTGCAATATCATCTGACTGCTGGTGCACACCATTTGACAGCTAGCCTTCAGGTGTAAACATTTAGTTCTTATATTTGGCTGACTCGTGTGCACAATTTAGTTGTGAACTTGTGAGGGGCGTTCATATTCAGATGGCTGGGCTCTTGGCCCTCGGGCCAACCAGTTAGCAAAACATTATTCCGTATCAGCCATCAGTGGTAGCCGACCAATAAGGAGGAAGCATTGTTTTTGAGGGGCGCAATAGCTCCTTCTATGCCCAGCTTTTGAGTGTTTGTGTAAACACAAACACTGAGGAGGTGGACCTAAATGCAGGGACCTAGCACGGGTCACAGACGAGGTCAGAGAGGTCGATTCAGGAGTCCCGAGGCGGCGTGAGCTACTGCACTGCATCACATCATCATCATCATTTATATGGACATAAATAAATTATTCAAACGTGAACTCACCATGATCTCCATGGAGCTCCACCTCGACGTGCCCCAGTACATGGCCATGCCTTGGTTGATCACATGGGTCATTGCTCTAACCGTCTCTATGAAGCAAAACAACCCAAAACAATGAGGTTATATAGGTGACATTTATTTACAATAGATAGATAGATAGCAAGCAGAAATATCTCAGTAAATAAGGAGTACAAAGTTGTCAGCTTCTTGCAGTTCTGTTACTGTTGTGATGTTTTATTTTCACACCAATCTATGACAAATTATTTTGTTTCCAGTAGAAAAAGCGTTCTAAGGCAAGTGTGTCGCCCCTCATTCTCACCAATAAATCCCTCACTGGTCTCACAATGGTGTTACGATAATGAATTCACCTTACCTTCAAAAGGTAAATGGATAATCAGAATGGGTTGACTAGACGTACAGTACATAATTAGTTAGTCATGACAGGGATCACTCTTGCAAAACCAGAACCCAGCTGTCAATATGCTTTGTAACCCTCATTTACCAGTCTCTCAAGATAGCCCATCTCTTCCACAATCATCAATTGCTTCATAGACAGTGTAACTCCACCCAGTAAATGTAAAAGAGAAGAGGAATCTGACATCTGCTCTTCAGACTGGAACGATATTGGACCAACCACGACAGTTTTCACAAATGTATTTTAAAATACATTTTCGAATATTTTAGAACTTTCATTTCTGGTAAGCAGCAAGCTAGCTAGGCTTTGTCAAAATTGGTTTTCCGGTAGTAGTTATTTATGTGACTGCACGGGCGATACTGAAGTGGAGAAATTACATGACATCCTATTTATGTTCTATTAATTTTCATAGCTTCCAAAGTACGGATGGGCATGAGGCAACATTTGAAAATTGTGGCAGACAACGTGTCTGTCTTGAGAGACTACTCATTTGCTGAGGTGTTTGTGTTATTGCGTTTACCTGTAGCTACTGCACACAAACAGAAATAACAGTTAGACTAGACAGAAACAGAGGGAGAACTGGAGGGAGAAAGAGGGATGGAGGCGGTACGTGTTCAAACCGGGCATAGCAAAAATAAAATAACTTAAATGGTGAGGTATATCTATCGGATCTCAAAACTTTCACTCAGCCGACTACTCAGCCGAGGACGGAAGCAAACACAAGGGGCAACAAAGAACTCTATGGGCCCTGCGCTATAGTACACCATTATGGTAGCACATGCAGACAAACTGGTTTGTCTCTAAAGGTGAGAGTGACCCTTAGGAATAAAAGGCTTGATGAAGATTGGCCTTACGCAATATTAAAAAGAACTTCAGTTAAACACAGAGAAAGGGGGTCAATACATTAGCTTTGCAGTCAGACATGCTCTGCATGAAAGGACATGCAATTGTGTTTGTTAGCAAGTGAGTGAGTGTACTGTATGGGCATTTTTTGTATTGGCAAAGAAAGGGGTCATTTTGCAAAAAAACTATAGTAGCGTGAAAGGCCTCTGTACGTCCTGACAATGACCTTTGGACTACTACACAGAAACATCTTCAGTATTTACTGTGTGTAGATTGTCAGTCAGGCCTTCCTTACCTTAGCCCCACCCACAGCTCGCCTTTTGAGGTTTTGAGCCCACACCCGCACACACACATACTTTGGAAGACATCAGTCTATGCCCATGTATGTACATTTCAGTTTCATATCATCTAAATGATCTATAGTGTGTCTGTATAATGAATCATAATGTAAATCTACAGTATGGATGTGTATATAGAAGGAGGTAGCTTTGTCAAATCTTAGATTTGAGATGCCCAGTTGATAAAGGAAATCTAAATAGTGTGATTGTGACTAGCCAGCTGGTTCTCAACAATTTTTTCCCCTTCCAAATCTCATGAATCACATGAATTGCTTTAAATTCGAGGATTATATTTTAGCTTGGTCAGTGTTTAGTATTAGTATTATAATGTATCAATGCCATGAGGACTACTATTCACCACCCAGTATTTTATACCACATCAAGAATGATATATATTTAATGATAACTATCACTACAGTATGTTGATTTAATTAAACCGCATCCTAACACAACGATGATGATGACAGCAATATGGTTTTGATCACTGTTAGAGTGAATTGAGTGAATGATAGAAACACCAATGACAGCCAATGAAAATCTGTCCCAATTGACAGGGTGTCACGTTCAACACGTCACTCACATTCCCTCACATTCCACATGTTTACAGAGTGTCGTCGCAATAGCTCACACCATTGTCATTATACTGTAGTTATGTGTGGGTGTTATGTGTGGATGGCCCATTGCTGAATCCAATGCAGTGACATTATATCTATCAGATCAAACTGGAGGCAAGAGCATTAGCATGGTGGCCAATCAAAACACAAAGGGAACATGACCCCTCAGATATGTTAACGTTTTTAAATCCCTCAGATGTCAAGGCCATTTCATCTATTGTTGCTAGTAGCTATATGTGAAAGTCCCTGTCAACAAGGGCTCAACGCAAATTGAAAACAATGTTAACTGGCAATAAAGGATGGCTAATGATATGGATATTTCTGTAAGCTCGCAACTATAACTTTACGTTTTCAGAAAGGTTAGAACGTTAAGGGCATACATACAGTCTATAGAAGTTAATACTTTTCAATTTCTATGGTTCAAGGGAACTGTGCTATTGTTTACACCCTGAAACTCTTATCATTAATGTTTCATTTGTATAATTTACATTAGCCATGGTGATAATCTTTAAATTTCCATCAGCTCCTTCCAGCATTCTAATAATTCTCTTTCTTATCTCATTCTATTATCTATGGCCTACATTAATGTGCATTATATTAAAAAAATATCTTTGCTCTGCTTATCTTCCCCCTCAAAGGGAGATGATCTACAAACCCACAACACGTATCAATGTGACATGTTTGAAGCTTGTAGATCTGCTTATTTTCAGCACGACACACACAACTAATGGTGCGTTCACACGGGCAGACACAAAGATACATTCATTGTCAATGGAAGCCAGCGATGTGGCGATGCAAAGATAGTCTACCATTCATTGTCAATGGAAGCCAGCGATGTGGCGATGCAATGATGCATGCATAGCTGCTCCACACTTGTGATCTTTGCATCTGGAGAAGGAGAAGTAGTCCGCACACTGTTTCGTAGCTCCCACAGGAAATGTATTTATTTAACCCATACAGTATACTGCATCCTGCTGGACACGGAGCCAACTGCAGACTGCCGAGCCTATTTCAATGCAGCACACGCTGGACTGACATCCTGTCTGGAGCTTCCATCTAAAATGAAGCCATCCTTGCTCTAGAAAGCGCCAATGTTTCCATCTAAACCACCAGATAATCATCAAAGACCTCCGAACATTTTATCCAAACAATGGAGAGCTCCGTAGATTTTGAGTTATTCAGTCAGCCTGTATAAAGGGAGGTGGACGACAGTGCAGTTGCGCAATCCGGTCTAGGATTGCGCAAACAAGGAAAGTCCAAGCCAAAAAAAAGGGGGGAAAAAAAAATCAGCGATCCGGTTTGATATCAATAACAAAGCTTATCAGACGGAACATTACGCCAGAAGCAGTTGCTGGTTGGATTCCTTATGACGGAACGTTCCGCCAGGAGCAGTAAATCTGTTAAGGACGTTTCGGCCCCTTATGAGTCTTCGTCAGGTATGATACCTGATACCTGACGAAGACCCATAAGGGGTTGAAACGTTGTCATCCTTAAATAAATCCATTTCCCGTGGGAGCTATGGAACGGTGTGCAGACTACATCTCCTTCTCTGTATACGTATCTTTTTGTTCAGCACCTGAAAGTTCTTTCGAGGTGTGAGTACTTTCCTTTGGATTCCGGACCTTTGCGTCTGCCCATGTGAACGCAGCATTAGAATAAATCCCATGTGAACGCAGCATTAGAATAAATCCCATGTGAACGCAGCATTAGAATAAATCCCATGTGAACGCAGCATTAGAATAAACCGGGCATAATCCTGAGTTCAACACATTTCTTACATCAAAGGTTGTAGCATTCTCAATATCTTAGGCACTACTGCCAACCCAGACATTTATTTGAAATACAACTGCTGTATGAGTAACGATAACAAATTCCTAAAGATAAGAAATGAGGTTCTACTGTGACCTCTGTCCAATAACACTGGCTTATTATAATAACTATTAACAGTGTGGTGGGCTTTTTCCATGAGTTATGTTGACATTGACCTTCAACAGGTGCAACACACACACACACACACACACACACACACACACACACACACACACACAGGGTGTAACGATATAATAACTGCATCGAAAAATCTATTTTAATTTCAAGAATCGAAGTATATCGAAATGTAAACGGCAACATATTGAATCGTTGTTAAAATGTATCGTTACACCCCTAATACATGCATACAGTACACTCGAGCTACCTCATGCAACATATCAATGTATATCAAAGTATGTAGACCTTAATATAATAATAAGTAATAAAACATAGGATATCTGTACAAATCAAGCACAACCAGAGAATATGGAGGGGGAGAATGACAGTTTTGAAATAAAAAATGAGAACACGGGGGGGGGGAAGAAAAAAAAGTAAATGAACAGAAATAAATGGTCATGAGAGACCCCTTTCAGTGGATGAACTCCAAAATGTGCTGCTGCTGTTGTTGTTTGTAAAGATCCATTATTAAAATATATCAATCTCTACCATTCTACTGCATTCCACCTACTGCTAATACTAGTCGGGGGGGGAAAGGTCCAGCATTTTATGGATTTGAGGAGGGTTTTGAAAAAGGAAAAGCGGCACATGGCTGCAGTAATTATAGGAAATCACTGCCATAAAATGCTGTTGTTTTTTTGGAGAGAACACTATTCACTGAGGGTACCATGTACCTTCTATGATGAATGTTCTGGACTTTGTGGAGTGAAATGGGTCTCCTGGTGACAAAAACAAAACAAGATTGTGAAGAAATCTCTGAATGAGAAGACAAAAAAAAACCCTCGGATGTTTCCCCACCATGCATGGCAACGCACATAATGTTATTTCAGTGGATTATGGGAATTAAAGGCAGGCAGCGACCAATTTTAAACCCCTAATCAACATATGCACATTTCTGGCGCCTGCTTAGCAACTACTGTACCATCACGGTCTAATAATAATACGAATAAGGGCAAAGTCAATATTTCTCATAAAGCTTTTAATGCATGCAAACATGAAGCCATGCATGCATGATGAAGTACATCACATGGCATACTGCACAACAAACTAATTAAACAAAGTGAATACAGTAGCTGATGTCCTATTGTTTCCGTGTGATATACCCACAGTATCTAACTGGAGGTACAGGGCTACACGGCCCGCCCCCGCCTGCCTCTGATTGGCCCCCCTACTCTACTACTAGTAGAAAGTAGTAGGGACAGGCATTCTCGCATTCTCTAATGAATCTTGAATCAAATTTATTGTCACATCACATTACAAGTAACAACTTCTTGTTTGTGCAGGCTCATCATTGCAGTTAAAAGAAAAACATAAAATGCATAGTACATGACTAATCTACAAGGTACAATAAAATTTCAACCGGACCGCAATTTTGAACCACGCCAGCTTAGTGGAACTTCTTGTAGCCCTGTACTTTAAAGTTGTTCAAGTTAGACACTCTTGTCCAGTCTAGATCCCTTGCAAGTACTTCAGCCGTTACTTTAGCTTTCCTTCTGCGTGCATGGATTTTCATCTACAGCCAAACGAGCCATGTTCTGTAGCTATAGCTTCAGCCGTGGTTACCCTGTCACTCACATACTGCACTTATGCCCACAGCTAATAATCTGTCTGGAGTGAAAGCAAACATGACATTCGCAAGACATGACTGCGGCATCTTGTCTCCTCGCGTGTCCCTGAGCACTTCAAAGTGGCTGCCAAGAAATGCAGAGCTTTGCCTGAATGCTGAGTCATTGCAGAGGTGAGATACAGGACACGGTGGCCTGTGGTGGTAATTATCTCTATAGAGTAGACAACATCAGGGTGACAATATAGTCTACAGCTGTCCACAAGGTCACTTTAACGACGCCCATCTGCTCTGTGTTTGGTTACCCATAATAAATAGAACTCTGTGCACCACAGAATATCAAGTATATATATATATATATTATTTTTTTTAAATATAGGCTACTAATGATTTTTCTTTTTGCAGCCTGAAATGCACAGACTATTAAACAACTACTATAGTATCTTATAGCTAGATGTACACTTTGTCGCAAAGCGGTGTTACAAGCTCACACTGTCGCATGATCAATGTCACAAATAACACACAGCATGCAAACACTACATGATATCCTCTACATACTGTTCGGCACTACTCCTTTTGAAAACTAGTAGGAGTAGGGCATATGGACCCATTTGTACACTCTCTGAGATACAACTACTCTACGGGGTTAAACATTTTATAGAAAGGAATGGTCTAATATTCTGTGTGTGTGTGTGTGTGTGTGTGTTTGTTTGAGTAAAGGCCTTTTCACACGAGAAGCGTTCAAGCGACTAATGTGCCTTGCTAATAAATGTTCAATGAGAGGCAGGCGATTTTGGACACGCGGAGAGGTTGATGGGCGTTCCTGGCAGGTGAGTCAGTAGGCTACGACAGCAGTGACCACACAGAGGTGTGTGTGTGGGGAGGAATTATTTGGCATAACGACTAAATTGGGGGAGAAAAGGCGGGTAAAGAATATGCAGATATACAGTATAAGCTTGCGTGTGTCGTGCCGTGCTGCCGCAGTGTGAGAACTACTGATACTGTAGTATAGAAGGCATTTGTAGAATTGACCTTAGGTCTTAGAATGTATTCTGTTTCATCCGCAAGGCCATGCTTTTGAGCATCAGATAATGACCTCATCATGATGGCTGTGCCTTGTACCGTGGACAAAATACAACCCCTATCTGGACCGGCAACTGAAGATTTAAGATTTAGATCTTTCTATGTTAACATGATGGGTGTGCCTAGTACCTTCCATGGGTGTGTTGTTAACATGATGGGTGTGCATACCTTCCATGGGTGTGTTGTTAACATGATGGGTGTGCATACCTTCCATGGGTGTGTTGGGGTCTGGGCGATTTGCAAACACCACATCCACGTATTCCAGCTGAAGTCTCTCCAGCGACGCTCTAAGACCTGTTACCATGACAACAACACTGTTTTTAACGGGTTTTTTGTTCATTTGAAGGACGCCCAGTTTGATATGCATCAAACCACTGACACCCTTTTATCTCTTGGACCCACATATGGTGTGTGTGTGTGTGTGTGTGTGTGTGTGTGTGTGTGTGTGTGTGTGTGTGTGTGTGTGTGTGTGCGCACGCACGACATGTGTACATGCAGTCATTTATTGTAAAATACATAGAATAGTATCTATAAATGCATGTCTCTGTACGTCTGTTTGTACATAAGTGTGTATGGCTGTAATCCACGTAACTCGAGAACCGTTCGCCCCACCGACTTCAAATTTGACATACGTGTTCCACACCCCCGCAGGGAGTGCAGTGCCCGGGCTCTGTACAGGGCTCGTGTCCAGAACTTCATATACTGTATAGGAATATACAGGCATACAAGGGACACAGAGAGATGGGTGGAACGAGTACTCTGACACGGGTACAACGGGTATTGCATAGCCGGGTGGGGCGTGGATCTCCAACTTCCATCGTTACCGACTCGGTGCTCTACGGCCGGGCACCGGTCTAGTCTAGTGTAATAAATTGCTGGTAACTACTGGCGATTATATCTCACCTTCAATGATATGTTTTCTGGACAATCCTCTTTCTGTTTCTGCTCTGGAAAGCAAACAAGTAAGAAACCAAGTCAGCATGATTATATTGATTGGAATTTTACTTTATTAACGTCTTGTGTGTGAGAGAGAGCGAGAGAGAGAGAGAGAGGGAGCGAGAGAGGGAGAGAGAGAGAGAGAGAGAGATAGAGATAGAGATAGAGAGATAGAGATAGAGAGGGAGAGAGAGAGGCTACTTACTTTCCTCCCCAGAAGATCTTTGTGGTGATGACCAAACTGGAACGCCTGTATGACATAACGCATCAAATAGCTTAAACTCATTCATTCAACGACCAAGTACAGTCCACATACATACTGTACAGTGTACACTATTATGTTATACATACAGTACGTACATACTACTACTACTATACTATAATCTTACAGTCAGTATCCATAGTAATTAGCCCGTTCAGATGGACTAGGTCATACCACCATTCATACAGATCCCATACAGCAGATCAGGTTCTCTCTATAGTGGTCTACGAAGCATCACAAGTCCTCCCTCCTGGACTGGTTAATACTACTTAGGCTACTGTATGTACCCAGAAAATGCATCATTGTTAATCTATCCATTTGTAACTCAAGAATCCCAGAGGATTTGACTGCATGTGTACTATAGTGCGGCGGGTTGTGCTGTAATGTGTGTCAAACACACTTATATATAGCAATACTAAGAATATATTGCTTTATAGCAATAGATTATTAACACAGTGCATATGAAGTATTAATATTAAGTGGCCTATTCTGGTAATAGTGTACAAGCTAAAAATAAAAGCAAACATAGTATTTTTATATATTTTACACTAATATCTACAGTAGTAGACTAGCATTTCTGCAATACTGCTGCTGCTATTACAGTATAAGCAATGTCTACTAATATCGCTACTAGAGTTTAAAATTGTTAGGTAGTTTTTTAACAAATACATAATACACTACAGAATGCTGAATCACATAAGAGACTGTCCATCGTTCCTAAATGTTATCCCCAGTGAGTGAAGGTCTTGAGGCTTATGTTAATGTGAAATAACTATTCTGTGTTCAGCATCTACATGTAACTAGACTAGCAGTATTTATAAGACTCCTTTAATACTGACACCTATTCAGATAAAGTAAAGCTAATCCTTGAGTCAGTGGAATAAAGTCATAACATTTATCCACTTCCCAGTATTGACTGCCCTTTATTTAATTCCTTTGAATATTTCACTAATTAACATCCATAATGTATTGGATTTGGATCCCCATAAGCCAGAGCAGAGTCTAATGTCTTCAGACAGGTCTTGACTATATCGATGATCGATGGTCCGGAGACTGACTGACCTTTCAGAGATTTAATGTGGACGGCAAATCAGTGTGATCTTCAAAAATCACCTGAACAAATTCATCGTTCACTGCTATATTTTTTTATTATTATTGTCTTGTTAATATAATTACAAGATGATGAGGCTTCACTCACAAATACACGCACGCACACACGCACACACGCACGCACGCACGCACGCACACACGCACACAAACAAGTAAACGAGTACTCTACCTCCATCCCTTCTTCTTAATAATATTTCCTAATACAGTCTCGGCCCTGCGAGAGAGAGAGAGAGAGAGAGACACCAGACATAAATCACCATGAGACTATCGTATAACAATTAGCATGAGAGATGCAGCCATCAGGATGAGGACAATAAGCAAAACAATGCAACAAATCATAATATACAACACAAGGACTCATGTCGTTGCCGTCAGGGTGGACACAGTGTATGTTCAGAACCTTTTGTATTATGTTATTTGGTGTAATAGAAATATTGTATCTACAAGCAGGGGCGTCTGGGAGAAATGCGAGGCCCTGTGCGAGATGTCGGGGGAAAGCACGCGCAAATGTTTTGAATTAATTAATTAATTAATACTTACTTTTGCCTTCACTTTCCTACAGATATTATATGCCAGGTTCTCATCTCCAATGAGTAAGAAATTGACATGCACTGCCTAATTTAGCAGCTTAACAGTGTGAATGCAGAGATTGTGGTCCTCCACATTATGTTATTTTATTTGTTGTAAGGAAGCTATAGTTAACAATTAACATGACATGAGTCATGTCAAGCAAGCTGTCACGGGAGGGGTCTCTGGGGCTGACACTGTCTGATGATCTATATGAGCAATTTAACTTGTCTATGTATTACTCTACTCTACAACGAATACCAATGGAACACAAACCTGTTGCCCTGATCATAAACTGATATAAAACCACCACCCAACCAGTCTGCCCTGCAATGCAGCTCAACTTACTGGTTATACAAGTAAAATGAACAGCTGCTTGCTTGTGTTGCTGTTATTTGTTATAAATATTAAGTATCACATTTGCTTGATTGCCTGCAGACAGTTTGTGATCGATCAAAATTCAATTTGAAAATTGTGAAATCATGACACTGACTGACTGGACTGACAGAGAGAGACTGAAAGAGAGAGTGAGAGAGAGAGAGAGAGAGAGAGAGAGAGAGAGAGAGAGGGGTCGTCGGTCCATGCGTGACAAATTATTTGAAATAAAACTTTTTTTTGTCCACACACAGTCCTACATGACATGACAGCATACCTTTTCACTTCACTCGAGTGACGAGTCGTTTTGATTGTGAGCGGAGCCGTTGTACACTCAATTAGCCTACATGTGTTCAGTTGTTTTTGTTTCGATTCCATTGTGTGTATAATTCGACTGCATGCGTTGCGCGGTGGTGCGGCCGATCTACAAGCTCACAACGCGTCGCGCTTCAACGCATTGTGAGCTTGTAGATCTGCTCTAATTCTGCAGCGCAAGCCGGCACGGCGCAGCGCAGAGGGGGACAACAGGGGGGCCCACGACCGGACAGCCGGGTGTCGCTTAACGGTAGGATGAAGAAGTGACGGCGGTTGAATGGAGGAGGCGACGCGAAGCCGTCGGAGGCCCCCCAACCGACCGCAGATTAAATAGGTGAAAAATCAACTGCGACGGAACGGGCTGCGAACTGCGATGCAGGGAGAACTCTCGGGGCCTCTAGCCGCCGTGCGTAGCTGCCTTTATTTTAGCTCTGACTCTGAGATGGAAAGTGTTTCTAAAAAAAAAAGAAAAAAACGCTGCCTAGCGCGAGGCCTCGCATGCGCGAGGCCTAGTGCGGCGGCACCATTCGATCTACCCTAAAAGCGGCCCTGTCTACAAGCTCATAGCACGTCTCACCTCTTGCATGACGAATAAGTAGGGCATTTATTTACAAACAAGAAATGATCACATAGTGATATTTGTCAGGTGAAAGAAGCGATGGTTTCTTTATTTAGTAAGGAACGCTCCTCTCAACCGGCCGGTCTCAATCATAACATTACGTTACATAACATTGGGTGTCTCTAAAGATTTCTGTCACCTGCTTCCTGATACCTGTTTCCTGGTCATGTGACCTGAGTAACCAATACATGACAGCAGCGTGTGTGGCAGCCAATCAGGACTAGGTCATCAGTATGACTAGGTCTTCTACATATCCTGAGCTTTCACTAGTCTGGTTTCACCTGACAAAACCTGTGAACTGAGCGGTGCAACTATACATTTATTGTTATAGTTACTGTACTGTACTGTGCTCTTAACTGTATTGTAGTGTACTGTGCTCTGTACTGTACTTTAATTATTTTTGGAAAAGATCTTCGAGAAATGTCTGAGGGGATCCCAGGGTCCCCGGAACATCCAGACCACCAGGAACGCGCCTAGGGGGCCAGCCCAATTCCGGCGAGCCTTCCCGTGTCCGTGCTCGGAGACAGGGACAGACACGTATACGGGGACACACATAGCTGCGTATAATGGAGCGGGTGCACAGCATAAAAAGGTGTCATATGGAGAAACAAGATTTCTGCCCTGACAGCGACTAATCTTTTAACCTTTGTTTACTATCATGTCAGAAAATGTCAGAGGGCTGTGGAAAGAGGTGGGGGGGGGGGCTGAAACAGATGTTTCATGTCTGCCTAAAGGCCCAATGTGTTCTTCATGAATGGCTCACACACACGCCTACAGTATACTACATACACAGCACATCTGATTGCCGCTGACAGCTCCTGCTCTGCCTCTGTGTGCGTGCGTGGGTGTGTGTGTGACAAAGCGAGAGAGAAAGATACACACAGAAAGAGAGCGAGAGAGAGATCATGTTGAGATGTCAGGTACACTGACTGTGTACAGATGCATGTACGCGCTGTACACTGTACAGCGTGAGTATTTTGCTTCTTCGTATAAATTATGGCTAAGGCAGTTCTCAACTCACGATGAGCACACAAGGGTTAATAAACACATGGCATTATTCACTGATCAGTCTATTTGGCTGTTTTCCGGAGAATGGCAACTCCAGGTCCTTATGGAGCTGGAGAATGGCAACTCCAGGTCCTTATGGAGATGGAGAATGGCCGCCCCAGGTCATACTATAGGAATTGTTGCTCTTAAGTGATCAACCTGGTTAAATAAAGGTTAAATAAAGGTTACCCGTGACAAGCTGTCCATGCAGTGCCCGCTGGGTAAACAGGGTGCACACGCATCTCCCCATAGCAGAGGAGAACAAGCCAGTGCAAAGATTTTACTTTACTTTATTTGTAAGGGACCATGCACAACATTAAACATGTTGATTCAGATAATTTCTTTCATCTACGATAAAATAATAGAGTAGTAGTAAAATTATACAGTATTTAGTGCGTCAATAATCCTCATCCAAGCAGCTGATCTTCAAGCTAATCAGTGCCTCTTAGATGTTCAATCTAGTCCTGTTTCATAAAAATAAATTTGATGTGGTGTTAATCAAGCATACTTTTTTTTTTACTACTAGCATAATCATTTATAATAATATGTAAAACAGGAACATCATACATTTACAAACACCATACCAACAAACGATACAGTACACTCTCTTGCGCTCTCTCTCACACGCACGCACGCACGTGCGCGTGCATACACGTACACAATTAGCACCACCTTAATATATTATTCACAACAAATATTCCCAGCTGGATTTCACTGGGGATTAATCTAATGTGGAGTGGCAGCAGCCAATTCAAATCTAATGGCCTGCTCTGTCATTTCCCCACTATGTCAATTTCACAGCTGTCCTGATCGAAGAGGATGAATAAATCATCACCATCCTTTGAGCGCCCTCGAGATCTGAGACTCAACGCTGCTCCCGCTAGTTTACGTTGCTCATTGTCACACCAACTTCTTTCAAAAGTCTCTAGTCAGAACATCTGGAAATGTCACGCATGATTTTTGCTCGGCGTCATGCACAGAAAAATATGATAAAGCAGATCTAGAAGCTAACAACTGTTGGCTTTCAAGGCGTTGTGAGTTTCTTGACATCTATTGTCAGTGTGCAACACCCTCGTGCAACTAAGTACAACCAGGTGCAGAACTACAGGTAGGCAAATTGAGAGATTTCCCCCGCAATACATTATGTATGAGATCCATAAAAACGTTGGATTCCATGGTAGCATCGCGTTCTTGCGTGAAACGGCAGTTGCACCTGAGCTGCTTCAGAAACACGACAGCTGCACCTGACTGCTTCAGAAACACAGCAGCTGCACATGACTGCTTCAGAAACACAGCAGCTGCACATGACTGCTTCAGAAACGTCCCATAGCCCCAGAAGCGGCAAACGTGCGCTGCGCTAGAAAATATGCTCCTGTTGCTGTATGCTCCATTATGATTATGAAAACTCAGGCGCTGACAGATTCTGTTCCAGGCCCAGTCAGACTCATTAGACACGTTCTGTATCCACCACTGTGCATAACTCAGGCTTGAGTGGCATGCTTCCTCCTGACTTCCCTCGCCAATAAAAATGTACAGCAAGGCAGACTCTTCTTTGTGCCACTACATTGTATTTGGTGTACATGACCAACAATATACAATGTTTGAGGTCAAACCACACTGCTGTGACATGTAAAAGCAGATGTCAGAGGATGTTACAAAGTGTTCTATACTATAGGCCGGTGTCCTGACAGACATGGCAGGCTTTAGAGGAAAGAATAAAGTCACCGTGACCTCAAAGACTCATGGGACTTTGGACTCCCCTTCTGAACATCAGAAGGGGAGGGGAGAGTGGAAGTGTGCACATGCACGAGTGTGTGTGTGTGTGTGTGTGTGTGTGTGTGTGTGTGTGTGTGTGTGAGAGAGAGAGAGAGAGAGAGAGCGCGTGCATGCATGCGTGCGTGCACATCATACTCACTTCCCAGCAGCATAGACCTCGGCCGTGTCAAAGAGATTGATTCCATTCTCGTAGGCTAATGTCATCACTTCTTCTGCCACCTACAACATAGAGAGATGGAATATAAAGAGACAGCGAGAGGGGAACGGGTCAAATGATAGGATGCACGTTGTAATTATTATGAATTAATTAATAATTATCACAGTGACATTGCTTGAATAATTTCATACATGGAATACTTAAAGGACGACTTCGCCCATTTTCAATGGTTGCATATAATGGGTCCTCAGTAATGCTCATTATAAGATGACACCATTTTTGTCTACCCCTTCTGTGTCTCAGAGGAGGTCTGCAGAAACCCCCCCTACCAGTGACATCATCGTTGGGCAATCCAAGCTAATAAAAAACCGAAGGCTTTCTATTCCTGGAAAGTTAGCATGCTATAATTGAAGCCATTGTTCTCACATTCATAATAATAATAAAAAAGCAATTATATTAAGATAGGTTAAAAATGGGGAAAGTTGTCCTTTAAGTATATTACATTCCGAAGGAATGTTTCATTACTGTTCATATCAGTATTGTACGGTTAGTTTTTCTGGAAAGTTCCATAACAAGTTCCATAACAATTCATAAACATGTAGCTATCCAATAGTTCACTGTGGGGATGGGGTTGCATGCGTGTGGACATAGCTCACCTGTCCACTGTACTACTCAGCACCATGGACAGAGCTCACCTGTCCACTGTACTGCTCAGCACCATGGACAGAGCTCACCTGTCCACTGTACTGCTCAGCACCATGGACAGAGCTCACCTGTCCACTGTACTGCTCAGCACCATGGACAGAGCTCACCTGTCCACTGTACTGCTCAGCACCATGGACAGAGCTCACCTGTCCACGGTACTGCTCAGCACCATGGACAGAGCTCACCTGTCCACTGTACTGCTCGGCACCATGGACAGAGCTCACCTGTCCACTGTACTGCTCAGCACCATGGACAGCTCACAGTTCATGTGGTTTATATATTACAGTGGTTCCCAAACGTTTTTTTTTCAGGGGACCCATTTATATTGATGATAATAGTTGATAAATAACCCAATGCAGATTGAAGATTGCATGTAGCCTTCATTCGATGTCTTTGTTTTGTCTTTACTTGTATATCCTAATTCACACTTTTACTTTATGTGGTTGTAAAAATGTAAAAAGAACCACCACTCATCTGCTGAAAAGAGAGGCGCTGGAGAGGTGCTGGAGCCACAAAGGCAACATGATAAAAATAAAGGGAAGCTCCGCACACTCAGATCTGTGCACAATCAATGTATTTATTTAGAAAGCTTTCGGTCTACTGACCTGAGGAAGGTCAGTGGACCGAAAGCTTGCTAAATAAATACATTGATTGTGCACAGATCTGAGTGTGCGGAGCTTCCCTTCACTGTATGTGGTTGTAAAAAAGAAAACTATTAGGTAGCAAAATGCTTGCTTTAGCTGAGGATATTCAGATGATATAGGTCTTTACTGGTAGACTTCAACACCCAATTGAAACCTCCCCAGTCTTTGGGAAACGACTGGTGAAGCTCACCTGTCCACTGTACTACTCAGCACCATGGACAGCTCCACACTGCCCAAACCTATAGCATTGTGACCCACAGCTTACTGTACGGTACTGTTTGTGCGCGAGCGTGCGTGCGTGTGTGTTGGCTGTTTCTTTTTATTTTGTGAATAGTTTGTTAGTAAAAGTTACTTATAAATGGCCATTGATTTATTGTTCACACTATTGGCTGTTAGATATTAAAAGTGAAATGTAGTGTACAAGAGGTTGCTGCAGGCAGCTCTTCTGTGTCTGTCACGGTCACACAAACTCAAGTGGCCACAACATGCCCTGATTTGGATTCAGATGTACTGTATGCACAACACCAAACAGTTCAATGGAATTAATTTACAGATTAATTAATTGCATGGAAAGGACCTTCAAAGTTCAGTTATGAGCAAAACATTATGTCAGACCCTGAAAACATTATCACAACCGAATGCACTGTATTTAACTTTCCCAAAACTGAACAGACTTTGATTGATCGATTGATCACTTTATTGAAAATACATTCAAAAAGATGCAAGAAAGCTGTTTCTGTTGTGGTCCTCTTACTTCAGCAGTTCATGTATTGTCTGATACACGGCAACAGCATCCGTTTTTTATTCATCCATTTGTAACACAAATGTTACCAAATGGACCCAGAGATAGACTATTTGGGTCCATGTATACACACTCTTGAATGAGCACAGAGTACTTTACTGTGTGTATGAACCTGTGATGCTCCTTCTGTGACCTCAGGTTCAGACTAAGCTGCCATTTCAGAGTAACATTAAGTGAAGGCATCGTTGTTGATTTATTCTCACTTACCTCATCTGTTATCTGGCCCCCGAAGGTAACCCATGTTCCTATGTGGAGAACAATGAGAGGACAATTATAATGAAGGTAACAATTATAATGAAGGTAACCCATGTTCCTATGTGGAGAACAATGAGAGGACAATTATAATGAAGGTAACAATTATAATGAAGGTAACCCATGTTCCTATGTGGAGAACAATGAGAGGACAATTATAATGAAGGTAACCCATGTTCCTATGTGGAGAACAATGAGAGGACAATTATAATGAAGGTAACCCATGTTCCTATGTGGAGAACAATGAGAGGACAATTATAATGAAGGTAACCCATGTTCCTATGTGGAGAACAATGAGAGGACAATTATAATGAAGGTAACAATTATAATGAAGGTAACCCATGTTCCTATGTGGAGAACAATGAGAGGACAATTATAATGAAGGTAACCCATGTTCCTATGTGGAGAACAATGAGAGGACAATTATAATGAAGGTAACCCATGTTCCTATTTGGAGAACAATGAGAGGACAATTATAATGAGTCCTTTCTACATACACATAACACCAGACTGGTGTCACCAGTGTTTTCTGTCGACTAAAACTAAGATGAAAAATGTTCGTCGACTACCTTTTTCCAAACTAAATATACTGACTTAACATTTCGTCAACAAATAAAAACTAGACTAAAATGTTGCGTGCTGAAAATAGCAGATCTACAAGCTCACAATGTGTCGCGTTGCAATTTTCAGCAAATGATAAAAACAGTCATTACGGCGGCATCGAGGCGCGCCAAAACACATTTTGTTTGACTAAATCAACTGTAGATTTAGTCTACTAAAATCTTATGATATTTAGTCGACTAAAACTAAAACATTCCAGATGACTAAAATGTGACTAAAACTAAATGAAAACTAAGAGACTATGGGGACATTTACACCAGAAAGCTTTAGTGCGATTAAAACGAATCCTGCTGCGCTTCGTTTGGCAGATGTGAAGGCTCATTCGAATCCTAATGCGCATCAACGAACCGCATTCTACTTCGACCAAAAACAGGGGTTTCACTTCGCACTTGATTTCGATTCGGTGCAGGTGGAAATGCAATCCGCAGCAAATAAAGGAAATTAAGCAAACGATGTGGCGGTTGAGGAGAAGGCATATTTTAAGCAAGGGAAAGATGTCCCGTAACCGTTACCGTGGATAGACGTGGTCGAATGAGGAGACTGAAGCCCTGATCCAAATTAGGACGAGTACATTAATCAATTGCTTAAGGAAACGCATAAAAACACGGCAGTGTATAGCCTACAGAATATTCTGTCTGTCTGTCTGTGTGTGCTGTAAACGTGGTGTGCTGTCACTGTGTGGCGACTGGGGAGTAGGGACTTTCATCTCGATAAACTTGTAAACATTTTTGCGCTGCTGTCTGTTATATCAGTGTGCTCAGAGTCAGCGCTGTGTCTCCATGCCCAAAAGAACAGTGCGTGGCTGCGTGCGGAGAGAGAGCGGCTGCGTGCGTATAGTGAGAGAGAGAGAATATAACCAAAGTATTAGGTGGGAATGTCACCTATGACTAAAACTAGAATAAATAAATTCTGCCAAAAACAACACTGCATAACACTGTACTGTATATTATATAAGTGCAGCACAGAGGTTTTGTGCATACTGTATATTCATCCCATATCTCCTTAACCTAAACTGAATATATGCTAGGAGATATTTGTCTATATAACCCTAATTGTTATTTTTAAATAAATATATATGCATACACACACACGGATGCATGCACGGAAAGCACATCACTTGTACTCACCTAATCCGAGACAGGACACCCTCAATCCAGATTTCCCAAGATTCCTGTTGACAAAATGAAAGGTTGTCCAGTGAGGAGAAGTTGACAGCTCATGTTTTATAAAACACTGGCAGTGCAGTGAGAAGAAACCCATAATAGTATCTGAGCTCTAACTGGACAGAGAGATCGATAAAGCCCTGGCCTGGACACATGTGACCCAGAGTCCCAGACAAAACAATATCTGTATTGATGATACCCGGAAGGCAGTAGCCATATCCTAACACACTTTGATGTCTGAAGGGAAAGAAAAGAAAGAAATAAAGAACCTGTATTATCCATTATTAGTCAATTCAAGTCACCTTTATTTATATAGCAAGCTGAAAGAACAATAGGAGTTGATCCAAAGTGGGTCCACACAGAACATAAAAACATGACATTCGACATGAATGACATTACAGGACATACATTACAGGACATATACAGGATATATAAATTAAATTAAATAATTTGAACACCTGCAAGCCAATCCTGGTGGGAACATTCTGCAAAAATAGCCGATGTACAAGTGTACAAACACGTTGCAACATGTTGTGAGCTTGTAGATCAGCTATTTTTGGCAAAGAGTTGTGGTGTAGACAGAAAAAAGCAGTCTTAAGTACAGTTGTATCTCACGTCCGTTTCACTAACACTAGAGGGTTTAAGTGGGTAGTAGTCTAGTAATGTGGCGATACATGTAAATCTATTGCAATACTGAACACAAAACTAAACATATCCTGGATCAGAAGTCATTATACATCTTGTACCGTTCACTCATAAATTTCAGTCAGTCAGATATACCCGAGGGGTTTCATGCTGTGCTCAAGGGCGCATTCATATGCTCGAGGGGTTAATATGCTGATGTGGCAGTCAGCTGACCAATTGGGCGGGGTATTTAAGCTCACTAGACTGCATGCATTCTTCCTGCCTTCCTTCTGCTTATGGTTCCTGGTTGTTGTTATGTGATGTTTTCTCCCACCCCAGCACCACCGGTGGGCTCTGTTATTTCTGAAGTCTGGGGAAACACCTATACAACTAGCACAAACTGTATCGCTCTACTGCAAAAAAAGCCATAAGGATTGTAAATGGAGTTGAATATAATCACCCTACCAATCTACTATTTGTAAACCGTCGTGCCTTGAAATTTAGCGATTTAGTTGACTTAAAAACATTAGAGATACTGTTTAGAGCTAAATGTAAATCACTTCCAGACTGCATTCAAGGGCTCTTCCCAATGGGAGAGAGCCATTATCTACTTAGAGGAAGTTTAAAGTTTAAACAAAAAAAAGGAAAGGATCAATGTGAGAAGTAGATGTGTAACGATTAAGGGTGTCAAGTTGTGGAACAAATGTGATAATGAATTAAAAGAATGTACAGATATGGGTGAACTTAAGAAAGTTATAAAAAAAAACAAAGTAATACACATAGCTATACAGAGTAATAAGGACGATCAAGTTTTATTGGGATTCCGGTCATTATTTTAAAATTCAATTAAAATGATTATTACTGTTGCTATTATTGCATTATAATAATAATAATAATAATAATGTGACCAAATTTGACTGGGAGACTGCCATTGGATTTTTTTGAATTTTTGTTTTTTCATATCAAAGCAGGGAATCATAGCTTCAAATTGACATATTGGTTGTTCAGTTTGACCCACCAGTTTTGGAGATATGGCTTATAGAGTGATGTCTTGCAGAAAACAGCGAGTTGAGAAAACAGGCTTGAAAGGTTCACTTCTGTGGTCTCTAACATTACAATAGCTACATGTTTAAGCATTTTTTATGTCAATTTCAGCTTTGACACTTATTTCAGACATGCTCTAGTATGTGAAGAGTCTGCCTGTGCTATTAACTCATTAAAAAAAAACAAAAAAAACAATCTCCTCTGGTGAAAAGGTGGAATGTGCGTGATGGCAGTCTCTCAGTCAAATCTGGTCACTATTGTTTATATAAAAAGCATACAAACACTTTTATTTATTTTATTTGAACATTACATTGTTGATTAGAAATAAGATGCATGAACTGATGTGTTGGAATACTTGAAAAAGATGTGTATATATATTTCTTTAATTTATTTTGATTTGTTTAAGTTAAATAACAAAAGGGTAGACGTAATAAGCTTAGGCTTCAGTCTATACCTTTTTTTCCCAGACAGAAGTGATGAAATGTGATGATTTATGAATGTTTTTGTATGGAAAAACAAACAAACTAATAAACTAAACTAAACATGTGTATTTAGTGCTGTACTAAGAATGAGTATATATATAGAGAGGCAAAGCTGGACTAAAAGCAGTTCAGTCAGACAACTCAAGGAGGATGTAATATATATATTTATTGAATATAAAATAATCAATGCAATATATTTATTATGGTTTGGCGATGTATTGGATCTGCTTTTTAGGTACTCAGGTCAAGCGCATCAGTCCCGACCATAGGGACTCCGACTCCCCCCGTACCTAAAACAGTAGATCCAAAACGACAGGTGGTAGCTGGGGTGGAGGTGGGTGAGCACTTTGTATACAGCAGCGCACAGTATACAATAAGCTGCAGCAAGCAAGCAAGCAGAATTGAGCGCAGGTTGTATGACAGCAGCACGCTGATACAGCAGCAGTGGGCAAGCAAGAAGGCAGAGGAATGCAAACCTCTGGTTCAAGTAGCCGGTATGAGAGATGGGGTGAGCTGTGATTGGCTGAGTGAATCATGTGGATGATGCTGCGGTGGCCCAATTAACGGCCCGCGCGCTGACTGAGGTTCCCTGACTGAACTTGCTCTGCGCATGTCTACGACAGGCGCAAATGCTCATTAGTATAGTGTGAAGTACTAGTACTGTACTAAAGTACATTTTGGAGGTATTCTTTTTTACATTATTGGAGTATTTCCAGTATTCAATATTTTTACTTCTACTCCACTATACATCCCAGAGGCAAATGTTGTACATTTACTCCACTGCAATGATTTGAAAACGTTTGTTATTAGTTACTTTGAGGATTTTGATTATTATATTAGAAAACATATACATTTTAACCAAGCAAGCTGGACTGACGTCCCTCTGAGCCTCGGCTAATCACAAGAAAGGAGGCAGGGACCTTCTCCTTCCACTGAAGCCAAACGTGTTCTCCACTCACTGCATGATTAGTTCCATTCCTCAGGGCTGAAGGACACGTTTCCAGAACTCTTTTCATGACAGCCGCAATGTGCAAGACCTCTCCCCTCTCTCCCCATCCTTATGCTTTAGTGATGCTTTCCTCGCTCTCTTTCATTCGCATTGAACGTTCAACCCTGAATCTGCACAGCTTGAACGACCCAGTGCATCTGCGAGATGCTGCCCCCGCCGCACACGTACAAAAGAAAGAACACCACTTAAGTGAAGCCATGAAAACAACAATTGTGTCGGCTGCCTTGGAAAGTGAATGATGCTCGCTCGGTAGCAAGGTTTATATTGTTATTTATTTGAAAGCAAAGAGAAAGTAACATTGCTTGCCCACGCTGGATGGTTGGCGGTGCTGTAAACAAGGTGAAAAGTATGAGGGTGCGCCTATATCTCTGTAGGTATTGATTTGATTTCAAAAGGCCGACCTTGTGCTCAAAACAAAACCTCTACGCATGTGCACAGGCACGCCAAACAAGCACGTGCACCTGACACGCTAATCATGCTCGCTTTAAACTTTGTTGACAAGTTTATGTTTAACCTGGCATTTCAACCTGGCAGCCCTATTTTGAGGTACAGTATGTCGTTATGGCTTGTAGATTGACTCTTTCCTCTATCCGTCTTACTGTATAGAGCTTAAGTGGTTAACCAATTGAACCTTAGCATTACTATTCTGGGGGGGGGGGGGCATTTGCCAAAAATAGCAGATCTACGCAGCTTACAAGGCATCGCAGCGCAATGTGGGGGACGGGATGTTAACTATTAGGCTTTAGCCAATTCAACGAAAATGAAGGTCACGGCTGTCACTGTATACAGTGTGTTGTGGGACAGGCTTTTTATTAGGTGCTAACAGCGTGGCTCCCCGTGGAGTTTCATACTGTTCAGCACAGCAGCTGACACGACACTGTCTCCCTGGAAAATAGGGCACCGCAATATTGATTTATTTAATAGTAATAAGGGAATTAATAATAATAATAATTTAAAATAATAATAATTACCTTTCACAAGCTTTTCACACACATGTGTCCTTATATTTGTTGGTCATGTTTATGAAAATTGTTCACATTTTGTTATATCGGGCTTAAAGGGTTAGTTCAGATTTTCTTTTTAATATAGTGGTTGCAAAGGCATTCATTGATTGCCTGAGTCCCATGGTGGGAGTTCTGCCCTTGTTTTGGTGAATATTAACCCGTACAGCGCTAGCATTTATTGAAAAAAAATTGATCTAATTCACGCCAGCATTTGTTTCATTTGAGCTCTCATTTTGAAAAGCCACATTTCCAGACTTCCGGTAGGGAGCTTATCCTTGGAAGTTTAACAGGTCCCGTTCAACTGTTGTTTACAATATGGGTCCATGCCAGTGCACTTGGGGGCTCCTCATCGCCGGCTCTGTGCCGTCAAAGAAACACTGTTTAATCAAAATGCCATCTGGGACAAGGAGGAGATGCAGGCGATTGAAAGAAACGGATAGAATGGATTATTATGGCGACGACAATCTAAGATGGACGATCCAGTGTACTGCTAGCAACATAGCTAGCTAACCGGCTAACATAAGTAGCATTATGGCTCGATCGATCGAATGCACTATAAAAGCGCAATTGTCAGTATCAAAATTAGGCTTCAATTCACTTTAATCAACGGCAATGGTGCTGAAATTATTAAGTAGTTCCGGGTCATTTGGTGGGGGTCTGGGGGCCACTCTTTAAAATAAGTTAATCCACAATCTAGCGTCATTTGTATTGTTGACCTATTTCTACCATAATATGGTAGTCAAAGTCGAACGGAAGTTGCGCTATATTATACGTACTGTAGCGTCACACGGAACAATTTTTTGTGCTTCTGATGGCGTAGTGATACTCGACACAAAAAGATTGTTCCGTGTACTTACTTACCCAATATATTACATTAAAGACACCTTGACCTTGATACTGAGTTCACATCCTACAGAACCATGCCATAAAGAAAATGCCAATTCAAATCTCTAGCCATGCATTTCAGAAGATTGGGTTTTGAAAGGGCTAGTGTGATAAGAGTGAAGGACGAACACGTGAATGATGTTACATCTTACGAGATGAACATGAATTGTACACAATCAATAAATGTAACAAAATGCTGCACACGTGTGTGCACGCATGCATGCATGCATGCATGCATGCATGCAACACAGATCACATAACTCGCCAGAGTCACCTACTGTCCAATGACCCGGTCATCACATTATTGGCTCAGGAATGCGAAAAAAAAAAATCTCCACAAATTCAAGGCCTCACGGGGTGTGTAATTGATAGAAAATAAGTAATTATTTGGTGTGAACAACTCCTTTAACCACACTGGTATGATGATATCAGGAGGTCAGGACATCATTCATTTGCAATGACAATCTAGGCATTCATTGCAGGCACACTCATCCAGATGGATTTACACAGTGCTAGACTGGAGTAAGTGGCATGCATCCAATCATTGAAGGACATGATGGACCTTGTGTGTGTTGGACAAAGTCCACTCAGGGCCAAGAACGTTTGGTGATCCCTTTTAGCCCTGAGATGGTCCCCCCAGCGTACGCAGAGCCTATTAGCCCTGAGATGGTCCCCCCAGCGTACGCAGAGCCTATTAGCAGCGCAGTGACTGTGAAGTGATAGGAGAGACCATGATCTTCGGGTCACTTTGGCCTGCCGGCCACGCAGTAATGCGGTTAATTAAGACGTTTCACCCCAACGTTTCGCCCCTTAGTGCATTTACCCGGCACACGACTTCTGTCATGCAGAAACCTTGTATCTCTTACATTTCGACTTTTTATGTTCATACTTCATCATCGTACAAGGAGAGCGTCGCACCAATACATGCCGTTCTACCAGCTCACAACACGTCGCATTCAATATTTCTTAAATAATAATAAATAATCACACCCGTGTGAACTGTGAAGTGAGGGGCGCTCTTGTCATCGTACAAAGTTACGTCATATTTGTAAGGAAATATATAAGGAAAGACCATGAGCGAGAGAACTAGGCGTGAGTGTTGTTTTACAGAATGTTCTGGTGGATGCATGGAGTGGAACAGAGCAATATGAGTCATGTGAGAGAGGAGATACAATAGAATAGATGCAGACATAGCAGTGTTGTTTTCGTCGACTAAAACTAAGACGAATTTTTTTTGTCGACTACCTTTTTTCACTGACGAAAAAACTAAGCTATATATGATGACTAAAACTAAGACTAATGTATTGACAATTTCGTCAACAGCTAAAAAACTAGACTAAAATGCTAGGAAGGGGACAAAGAGATCCAGTATGAGTCATTTTACACTTGGTTACATGCTGAAAATAGCAGATCTACAAGAGCAAGTGATTACAACAACATCAAGGCCCACCAAAATACATACCAGAATGCGTTTCAGAAGTTGCGAGTGACGTCATGTTGTAGTTGTACCGGAGCTTTCAGACGAAAAGTTCGATGGTCGGAGACAGTATGGACTGCCCTTAAGTCTGCCCGCTCCTTAGAGGCTTTTAAGTCTTTACTTAAAACACATCTCTTCTCCCTGGCTTTCAATGTTTGACCTAATTAACCTGTCAAAATACTTGTGTTGCTTCGATGTTGTTTTTACTATGCTATTTGTGTTGATATGCTTGTTTTATGATCGTGTACAGCACTTTGGTTGACCTTCTGGTCTTTGTAAAGTGAACAATAAGACAGAGGATAGAAGGAGTGAGAGAGTGAACAATAAGACAGCAGAGGAGAGAAGGAGTGAGAGAGTGAACAATAAGACAGCAGAGGAGAGAAGGAGTGAGAGAGTGAAGGGAGATACATAACAGACCCTGACTGACAAAGATAAAAATATCCTCTTTGTCAGGGTCCGTTTTGTTCTGTCGCTGTTGGGAGGAGGTTTTTGATTATTTCTTCAACTATTGAACACCCTTTACGTCTGTGTGTTGGTTAAACAAATATTGAACCAATGAAAAGTATTAAAAAGCGCCTCGGACAAAACCTCTTAACTCAAAGAATGACTTGGCCATACTTACTAATATCACACTCCGCCAAGGGCTTTTTATTTTCTTTTTTTGTTACCGGCATATTCGTGTCTGGCCACTGCGAGGCTACCTCAAACTGTCTGATAAAGCAGCTAACTCCACCATCTCTCCTCCCTCATGCAAGTAATTGACAATATATAAAGTCACAACACCAACTTTGATGAGGCAGTATTGCATTGTTTCAAACATATTAGGCTTTCTTCATTTCCTGAAAAATGAACAATTTGGAGTTTCTCCCCGGCGACAGCAGAGATATGAATGATGTGATGTGAAGGACTGATGAATTCTCATATGATTTCTTATTTTCGAGATGAAAGATAGAAGATGCCAGGTACAAAAGGTAGCGGATATTGGCTTTGTGTTTGCGTGAGTGACACACACACACACACACGCACGCGCGCGCGCGCACATACACATACACATACACATACACATACACATACACATACACACGCATGCACATACACGCACGCACACACGCATGCATGCGCACACACAGATTCCATCTGTGTTTTCTGGGGAAGCTTTTAAAAGAGTCAACAAGTTGGAACATTTTAAAATAAAAATACTACATTCAAGCTGTTTATGTTGGGATATGGGCCAACATTTCAATGACTGTGTATCCCTGTAGTTTTGGAATAGAAAGGCATTGCTTTTTCAGAATACCGGTAGACCAAATTATTATCCTTTTTTATTATACAGAATGAAATAATTTCGATATCGGTTTACTTTATATCAGTTAGCGGTCATAACAGCAATAAATTATATCGGATATCGATATCGGACATAAATTTCACATGACCCATCATCCCTAGTGAGAACTAGCCTGCTGATTCAGAAGGCATTTGTACAATCAGCCTCTTAATGAATGGGTCAAATGGCTCAGATTCACCATGTAAATGTCGTGATGGAGAATCCATCGGTATGAGGTGACCGTCGAAGCACACAATGATGCAAAGCACAACTTTTAGCAGCTGGGAGTAATAAGAGACATGAGAAAAGGTTAGACAGGACGTGACATTTAAAGACCCTTCAGGGGCTGGGCCGAGAAGCACATTTAATACTGAAACAAAGGCTGTGAAGGAACTGGTGTCCCAGAAGGCATATGAGGGATTTTGTTTCTGCCATCATGCTGTTACGCATTAATTTGTTTAGTTTAAGCAAGAGGCAGAGTAACAAAAATCCAATATATATAATTATATATATTATATATATATACATTAAACACGCACACACCCACACACGCATATATACATAGGCCTACAAACTTATTATAGTCTACAGAAGATGCTGAAAGTAATCTCTCTCTGTCGCTTTTCTGTACTGAAGCCTCACCGTCCTACAGTATATGAAAACATCGGTTACTGGGGAAAAACGCTCCATTTCCATAAAGGAATGTTTAATCAATCTACAGCCATAAACTGACCGTTCACAGTGACAACATTGCATAGTAATGCAATGTGGTCACGACCACTACTACACTGTCTGAGTCTCGCTAAGCTTCTGCTATGAATACTGGAGAACATTATGAGAGAGAGAGAGAGAGAGAGAGAGAGAGAGAGAGCAAAATGACCAAATAGCCTTGTGTAATTGTGTAATCACTCTTGTCACAGGGCAGCAGAGGGAGAGTGTCTGCCTTTCTCTTCAGTCTTTTGTTCCAGCTCGTACCTACGTGCATTCCCTGGACCTTGACAGAGCTGTCATGACTGAATTTCTTCTCTATTGAACAGTCCAGGGGAAAAGGACTATGGCAGAGAGAGAGAGAAAGAGAGAGAGAGACAGACCTCTAACTTACGGAAAGAGAGGGAGAGGACGAAAGTAGGTGGTGTGTGACACAGAAGTCTGGTTGAGCGAGCCACCGGGTCAACACAAAATGTCGTAGATTATTGGTTCTTGTTTACGCCTTCCTTTCACCCACCCTGGCCCTGCCATAGATCACCGTCTTTTCTTGTCGCAGTATCTCAAGGTGCTTTCACGCTTGGTTCCTTTCTGCCTCTGAAGTGGACTCAGACCGTGCCGTGACTCGGCAAAATAAAAATGTACACATAATGTGAACACTCCAACAGAACTCGGGGTGTTTTCACACACTTGGTTCCATTCAGTCCTTGAAATGGACTCTGACCATGACTCAGCAATTTTTGGCGCATTGGGTGAAAACGAATTGTACTCACACTCAGGTGGTCTGAGTTCATTTCAAGTCTGCATTGCAGTTTGCTTAACCTGTGTATTGTGGACACAATGCACTCGAGCCATTTGTATTTTAACCATCTAGTCTTGCTGTAAACAGATCACACGCTATTGCACTGGGACAATGCATAGTTTGGTCTAAGGAAGAAACTACTGCATGTCTGCATTTCTCTTCTCCAAAGAGTACACATACACCAAACAGCATGTCTACACGTTGCTTTATACAAAGCAATTTGCTTGTGAGGTAACGCAATGATTTGAATGACCACTATACACTTGTACTTTACACTGTGTCCAATGTGTAGGCGGCAATCTTGGGACATCATTCGTCCGAGCCTCTGGGTTTACTTTAACACTAACAGAATGAACTTATGGAAGACAATGAGTCGCCATGAGACATGGCAATTTCATTCATTAAATATGTGAGACTCAATTACTTGGATCATTTGTGAATTAAGCCCCGCGGCATATAGAGTATGAGACAAAAAGCCTTTGTTATTCTTAATTGTCGTATGGGTTAAAATAACACAGCATTTTGCTGCATATTATATTGTGCTGTGCAGCCTTGTATACAGTATGTGTGTTTACTAACTATGCTGGAGATTTTCTTCTCGTGCCCTCCTAGTGCGACAATGTTAATCTGAGCAACTGGTTTCTCTCTCTCGCCCCATTCTCTCACTGCATGGGCACCATTTGAGAGGAATCCACTTTGACATGAAGACATTATTAACACCCTCCACTCAGTCAACCAGCCATATAGGCTCTGGCCAACTTGCCTTGATGAACGCAGACTGTACCTATTATAGCACAACGCCTCAAACTGCATCACGCATTCACTGGAACAGGCATCACTACAGTATGTATATAACTTATGCAGCGCTATTCCCACATGTGCCAATCTGCATCTTGATCCAGGAAAAAGTGTTAAGCACGCGGATCTTATACATGAAAGCGTCTCACTTGCAAGCCCACACATAAAAGTGAAAGGAGACATTGAAAATGATCCTAACCATGTAGGCTACAGTACGTCTAGATATAGTTTACTGAAGGAGTCGAAAGAAACTGGGTGCGTTGTTTTTTTTGTGTCAAAATAACTCTCGATTGTACCTTTTATTCAATACAACAACATTACAACAACAACGTTATCCTTGCTTGTTAGTGAGGATTTGTCTCGCTAATTGTGCATTTATTCACTCGAGGGAAGATCTATTAAAAGTTGGTATGTTATTATATCTCAAGTATTTTGTGTATGCTTGGGGCTGCGAGAGGGATCACAGCAGCACAGCCAATCAGGGACCGCTGGGGAGGGGGGGGGGGGCAGCAATGTGGCATCTTTGAATAATTTACGAGTGGATGCTTAATCAAAGATGTTTGTAAAGTGGCCATGATTGGGGAGGCACTGCATGCCCAATCATGCCCCATATGAATTATACATAGAAAAGATAGACCCACAGTCAAGTGTTCATTTAATTTTAAATTGAACATTTCTGCACTCTCAAATACTGAGGATTTTACAGTAATTCATATCTAATCGTGCTATCTTGCAGAACATGAGATACAGTATCAATGCTATTAACATATATGTTCATACGTGTTTGCAGCAGTTACAGAGAATTAACTATAATAAGGCTCAGAGTGGATATACTACAGTCTGGCCTGATAGAGGCTATATATTCTGGCCCGGTGGAGTCGACAGTCTAACCTGGAAGCTACATTCTGGCAGTTGGGAGACAACAGTCTGGCCCAGTAGAGGCTACATTCTGGTTACTGGTCAGGGTGACTGGTCAGGTGGACAGGAGGAGGTGGAGGCTATAGTCTGGCCCAGTAGAGGCTACAGTCTGGTGACTGGTCAGGTGGACAGGAGGAGGTGGAGGCTATAGTCTGGCCCAGTAGAGGCTACAGTCTGGTGACTGGTCAGGTGGACAGGAGGAGGTGGAGGCTATAGTCTGGCCCAGTAGAGGCTCCAGTCTGGTGACTGGTCAGGTGGACAGGAGGAGGTGGAGGCTATAGTCTGGCCCAGTAGAGGCTACAGTCTGGTGACTGGTCAGGTGGACTGGAGGAGGTGGAGGCTAGTCTGGCCCAGTGGGAGTCTCTACTTGGAGAGGGAAAGGTGGAATGCTTTTGGATAAGGCTGTATCAGTTCAGTTGCTGCGTGAGTGAGGTCTAGCCAACACCAACTCGGGATTCCTGGATTGCTGCCCTCCACAATTTCCTATCCAACATCAGGTTCTTGAGCTCTGCAGTGTTGTTAGCCAAGCTGTCGCGCCGCAGCACGTCTACATAGGTGGCATGCTTCAATCTCCTCCTGGCTTTGCCCTGGGCCGGCTCCCATAGGGTCAATTTACTGGCTGTATAGTGGCTGTATAGTGGTTACACAATACAGATAGCCTTTGAAGTGTAATTACAGACATGGCATGTTGAAGAGAATGAGCATAATATATGGCTTAGGAGAAAGAACAAGTGATATTCTTTTTTTTGGACGGCAGGGAGTGGTGCCAGAAATCATCAAGAGTTTGGATTAAATGTAAAATCACGAAAGAAGGTATTATTTTAACAGGTCTAACAGTCTCTGCCTTCAGAAATACTTTTTGAATGGCACTCTATTTCCACTTCAAAGTAATACATGGGATTTATTCATTCCATTTGATAACATGTGCAGCACTCTTTGCATGTTAATGTCATCACAATGTGCAGAAGATGGTAGTGGAAGTACTGGATTATTAAAAACGGTAGCCCTTTTGCATAAAGCTACAAGCTTGAACCTTGGACAAAATAGTTTTGCTTTAAACCTTTGTGGGCAGTTATTGTAGTTAATTTGTGAAATGACTGAAAACAAAATCCCAGCTGAGTACATAAATAGCTGCTGCTTCACCAAAAATGTTCCCACAGTGATCCTGTACACTACAGTATGCAAATAGTTGTCTGACAAGAAAACAACGTTTTACTGTTGATCCATTCAACCTTGAACTTTTGTGGCAAAAAACAAACATCCTGTAAGCACAAGTCTCATTTTACCAACGTTATACAAAAATAGAATCACTGGCCATTGTGGCCAAATACGCTGCTTTCCATCAGTTGCAAAACGGCACAATCTTACAAGAATCTTGTCTCGCTGACTGATTCTTACTCTCGTTTTAAGTGTTCACTAATAACAAAAGACAATCAAAATAGAACAATGCAAATAAATATTGGATATAAATAGGAATCAAATAAAGGTGTAAGCAGAGCTGTTACCTTTGGGTGATACTATCTTGTGAAACTATAAAATCAAAGGTTCTCTCCCTCTCTCCCTCTCTCTCTCTCTCTCTCTCCTACCTGTACTTCATGCCCGTCCGTATGCTCTGGTCGCTGGACGACGGCAGGTTCTGCACCGAGAGGTGGCCCAGGCTGCGCGCCACCATGGCCACGGCGCGGAACTTGGTCTTGGTGCTGGGGCTGTTGTTGGCATTGTGCCGGTTGAGCCGGTCCTCGGTGCTGCGGCCGCCTCGGTGCTGGTCGCTGCAGACGAAGGACACCTGCATGGTGTGGGTGCAGGTGAGGCACAGGGGTCCCGCTGACGAGGACGAGGTGCAGGTGGTGGTGGGGCCCTGCTGACGAGGTGCAGGTGGTGGTGGGGTCCCGCTGACGAGGACGAGGTGTGTCCGCTGAAGACTTGGAGATGAGTCAGCAGCACCTGGGATGCCTCCCAACAACCGCGCTCCCTCAGTCCTCAATGGAATGACGAGTGTAGAGGGAGGGAGGGAGGACCGGGGGGGTGAAAGAGTCTGTGGGCTGTTTGGGCTCAGTGCATCTGCTGCTGCTGCTCGCTGAGCGCACGGAGACTGAATGCTCTCCGTGCAGCACACACACACACACCCGGTGCCTCAATGCTTTCCGCTGACGGATGCGACTTGACCAATCAAATCGACACGCAGCAATCACGCTGTGACACTCGAGGGGAAGCCTCTCTCTCTCTCTCTCTCTTTTTCAACCCCTGTAAAAACCCCACCCCTGCCCTTGCCCCCCCCCCCCCGCCCCTCCATGCAAAAAGTCTTTGTCCGTCATCAGAGATATGTAATGCACAGTAATGTTGTCATCCTGTTAGCACATGGGAGAATAATAAGAGAGGAGCGGCAGAGAGGGAGGGGAAACGTGCCAGGGAGTTGAGTTGAGGTGTGTGTGTGTGTGTGTGTCTGTGTCTGTGTGTCTGTTCGTGCGTGCGACTGCGTGCGTGCGTGCGTGAAAATGAACAGGGGGGGAAGCAACAGCAGGGTTGCGTAGTGTAGTATTGGTGTGAGAAATCTATACGCTCAAAACGTGAGCTTGAAGATCGGCTATTTTCAATGTATTTGACTTAAAAGAGAAGGTGAGAGAGAGAGAGAGACTCATTCCAACGCATGGCCATTCCGACTCGCCTCATTACTAACCCTGTCCCTAAACGCACATGGAAGCTACATAGTCGGAATGGCGGTGCGTCAGAATGTCACTCTGTTCCAGAGAGAGAGAGAGAGAGAGAGAGAGAGATGGGGGGGGGGGGAGATAGAGAGAGTGCGAGAGAGAAATGGAAGCGCCACTGCATAGCTTCTCACCTGAGATAATTTATTCATTGCAGCAGGAGCATGAAGCCTAATCTACAGTTTGTTGCACGGCCGGGTCGCTTGATGAAAACCGCTTATTTTTAGAAACCACTTCCTCGAGTGCCACTGCCATGCGAGGAAGTATAAATCTGGGTCAAGAGTCCACTAGGCACAGAGAGAGAGAGGTTGGCACATGATTGAGTAGCAGGTAGAGACACATCTAAATGGTTTAATTTACCTTTGATTCCAATTGGCCTTGTGAATTATTTCAGTCAATTAGAGTATGTATTAGAGTACGTGTTGATGTTTGACAATTAGATAACGGTATATTTTTCATCTTTCGCGCAGACGAAATGAAAGCCTGGGACAGGAAAAAGAAAGGAGCTGAGGTGGTGGTGTTTTTTTAAATCCACACTTACTGTAAATATTTTATTAATGAATCGTCTATTCCAGATCGCCGATCTGGTGAAATATATATACTGTATGGGCTGGGCATACAGTATGGGCTGGGCTGTACAAACGTTACACTTGTATTCACCCTCCAAATGCTCTTCCAAGTGCTATAAAAAGATTGGACAAACACAGCATTTTCTGTGATCACATTGATTCAGAATCATTTCAACATTTTCTATTTGCTATTGCAGCCCTCAAGCAACTTTTACGGAGGCATGCAACAGCCTGAATTTCACTCAGTTAATTACAGAGCCGCCCTACACAACCAAACTTTAAAAAACATGCCACTTCCATTGACGTGATATTGACAAATAGACCAACATAAATTATACGCTTTGATTTTGGAAAATTGTCTCTCGAATCTCGATGATGGTCTTTGATCATCACTGCACTCTATCCAGTGCTGCTGTAATGGTCCCATTACTGGGACAGCTGGTTATTATACTCCACACTCTCAACCTGTTCTGGATCACGTCCCACATGAACATCTCAAAGCTTGGCTGCCATGTTAAGTGGTCAGATGGGTGGACTGCGTGTATTTTCAGAGAATGTTAATTTGTGTTCTGGCTTGGATCAGTGGAACTAACATTAATTAAGTTCCTATTTATTGGTATCACAAGTGGTAAAGAAAACCAGATGGAATTATTACATTTACTACATATTGGCCTACTTAGAATTATTAGCACTGAGCACCAAAGCATCTTCTTTTGTTGCATTACTTTTTTTTTAATCCCACAATTTTGTCTAATGTACCCTCTGCCAACCTGGGGAGTGCAACAGACTGACCTCATTCAATGCATGAGGAGTTTATCCGGCTGGACGTAGCGTGTGGAAGGAACACGTTATTCCAACCAGTTCCTTTCCCCTCCATCAGGCGCCCCGGCTGGCCAGGGGGAGGCAGTATAGAGACCAGGATTACTGCATGCTTTTTGTGAGGTTACCTACCCTATCAACTTTCCTTGCATTACTGCATGGTAACAAGGAATATTTCACAGCAGCAGACAACATTCAAAGTCAAAGTCAAAGTCCCACGATTAGTCCCACAAGTTACCACAGTGAAATGTGTTCTCCGCATTTGACCCATCTCTTGGAGCGGTGAGCCACAGCGTGAGCCACGCTCGGGAATCATTAGTTGATTTGACCCCCAATCCAACCCATTAATGCTGAGTGCCAAGCAGGGAGGCATTGGGTGCCATTTTTACAGTCTTTGGTATGACCCGGCCAGGGATAGAACCCCTGACCTCCCGGTTTCAGGGCGGACACTCTAACCACAAGGCCACTGGCACCGTCTGCTCAGTTGTTCTATGTCCACACTCATGAGATAATGTGGTACTGGAGTCTCAACTAGAGAGAAATGTTTTTAAGTAATGTTTTTAATATGATGTATTCTATGTAGATGGTGTGTATATATAAGTTTTTTTTGTATACTACAATTCTGGCTCCTCAGGAGTAATGGGACTCACCTGTGTTTTGTGGGGGTGGCACATAACGGGGGGAGGGACTCAATCTGAGGTAACTGGATACCTGACGAAGATCTGACAAGATTGAAACGTTGTCGATTCAATAAAGTAATTATTTACCAAAAGAATGGTGTGCAGGCCCTATACCTCCCTCCATAATTGCCTTATTGGCCCTGCACCCACTGTCGAGGTGCGTGTAAATAAGTATGCTCTGAAACTGTCTGGTCGATGCACATGCAGCAGACAAAATCAATAACAATATTTGTCCTATCCATGTACTGTATGATTTCCTGACAGAGTGCTGTGCTGTACGGTACCGTAACACAGTTACAGTACATGCAGTATATTACCTATCCACATACAGAGCTTGTGTCAAATGGTTCAAATGGATTACTGTGTTAGTTGGACACAGTGGATATCCATACAGCTGTGTGTACGGCCTGTGTGTACTTTACTCTAGATAGCAATTATTCTCTCTCTGTCTCTCTCTCTCTCTCTCTTGCACACGTACGCACGCACTCACGTCACACACACGCACGCACCGACACACACACACACACACACACACACACACACACACACACACACACACACACACGCACACACATACACACACACACACACACACACACACACACACACACACACACACACACACAGTATAGCCTACATGGCTATATATACTGTAATGGCATGTCCAAAACAGGGACACCTGGTCGACAGTGGTTATTCACCCACTTTCAATATACAGTAATCTTCAAAATTGTATTCGTAATTGGTCCTCACTAACGCTCATTATGGGATGGCGCCATTTCTGTTCCTCTGCGTCTCGTTGTTCAGGAAGCTGCCTACCAGATGCAAATAGATACTACAGCATTTCTGTTCCTCTGCGTCTCGTTCAGGAAGCTGCCTACCAGATGCAAATAGATACTACAGTATTTCTGTTCCTCTGCGTCTCGTTGTTCAGGAAGCTGCCTACCAGATGCAAATAGAAACTACAGTATTTCTGTTCCTCTGCGTCTCGTTGTTCAGGAAGCTGCCTACCAGATGCAAATAGAAACTACAGTATTTCTGTTCCTGGAAAGTTAGCATGCTGAAATAGGAACCCGTTATTCATGCATTCATTCAAATAAAAACTCCTCTGAGACACAGCGAGATTAGACAGGAATGATAATGGTACCATCTTACAATGAGCATAAATGAGGACCAATTATATGAAGATGTGTGATTTACAGTAAACAGCATAGTGTGTGTGTGTGTGTGTGTGTGTGTGTGTGTGTGTGTGTGTGTGTGTGTGTGTGTGTGTGGCCGACCAGCCGCACATACAGTACAGCAAACTGTCCACTTAGAGGCCCATTTAGCCAGCCATAATTGCGCCGCCAATCAAGCGCTTGCGGAAACTTGACCCTGCTCACATGCACACGTGCACTCTCTCAGGCACACACATACAGACAGCACAGAGCTTCTGTTTGACATTGAGGTGTGTGGAATGGGAGCAGGTGCCAAGGGGTGTGTGTGTGTGTGTGTGTGTGTGTGTGTGTGTGTGTGTGGGGGGGGGGGTGTGTGTGTGTGTGTGTGTGTGTGTGTGTGGACTGTGGAACAGCTGCCAGGTTCAGAGAAGAGATGGATGCAGCTCTGGACCAACGTTTCTCTACCAGTGGGTTGGGACATAAAGGTGGGCCTTGAGCCCTCGACATGTTGTGACACAGACCACCTTACAGTAGATATAAAGGAATGTGGCAATATTATCTTTGTCATTTAATAAGTTGTATGTTTGCTCCTGACTTTGGGGTCAATGCAAGCTTTTTGGCAGAAGCCAGGCAGTATCAAATTGTCATTTATGCGAACCATGTCATATATTTGGGTCTCAAGACAAAATATGGATACATTCATTCTGTCATTACTTGTGTAGGAGCTAGCATGCACTGGCTTCTTAAAGGCTGCTTGAACTTCTATAGCCTACATTCCACAATACTAGACAGAAGCTGTAGCATAAAGACATGGAGAATATTAGAGAGAACAATATTATGTATTATCATTGGACCACTGTGCGCGCGCGCTCGCTCTCTCTCTCTCTCTCTCTCTCTCTCTCTCTCTCTCTCTCTCTCTCTCTCTCTCTCTCTCTCTCTCTCTCTCTCTCTCTCTCTCTCTCTCTCTCTCTCTCTCTCTCTCTCTCTCTCTCTCTCTCTCTCTCTCTCTCTCTCTCTCTCTCTCCCAGCTGATATTAGCATACAGACACCAGTATGAAACAACTTCTGATAAGGACTGAGCAGTAGGCCAATTCTGCACTCGAAAGATTTCTCACTGACAGTTTGGAGAAGCTTTTGGATGTCTGTGAATCACTGAATCCCAGATGAGTGTCTCCTTTTCGCCTCACGTCACTTCAAAACACTGGTGTGAGATTTCATCTGATAAGCCCATGGCTCACCACATTGATATTCAACCCACCCATGAAAGAACTTCAACCACTGTCCGGTAAGCCAGGAGCCTCATCCCCACATCCCTCTCAGATGTAGGGTTGCAACATTCTGGTACATTTCCAGAAATCTTCCACGGAAGTAAATTTAGAAAATGATGTTCAATTTCTATGAAATAATGTAATAGTCGAATGAAAACTTCATGTCCAAAACTTGTAACTTTTTAGGATTGAAATGAAAAAGTAGCAAAATGAGCTTGTGGATTGGCTACAATTTAGGCATTTGGCAGACACTCTTAATCCAGAGTGATTTGTGTATGAAGTAAGCAAGAACAACACAAGGCATCAAGAATCATAAGCAAGCTAAGAACCTAATATCGGTCTAACAGTAGATTATCTGTACAGTGAAGCCAGTATATACAGTATATAGACTATATAAAGTGCTACATCTACATAAAATGCTAAATTATAAATCTAATAAAATGCTAAATTATAAATCTAATAAAATGCTAAATTATAAATGTAAATTACATAAGTTTAGCCTTTGCATACGCCTGTAAGGTTGTCAAGGCGAGTGCTACGGCAAGGGCCAAGATGGAGTCTGAAGAGGTGAGTTTTCAGACTACGGGGGAAGATTAGGACTGGAGTGAGTCTGCAGTTCTGATTGCAATGGGAAGTTCATTCAATAGTTTTGGAGCCAGAAGGGACTAGGGAGAATAGTCTCAGACATGTGGAGCGTTGTGGAAGTGACAAACCTTTGGTTGCTTTGAAGGCCATGCAGTATCGGGAGCCAATGGAGGGAGCGGATAAGGGGGCTATTTTGCTACTTTTGTGTTGCACTGTAGTATGAAGAAGCAGTTCATCAACATGTTGAAATATGGAGATGAGATGTTTCTGCCCGATAGCATTAATAATGCTACATTAAGGATGAATTCTACTGATTTTGGTGACCCCAAAGGTTTTCCTTCGTGAGTTTATCTGTGGAACAGGCTGAAATTTTCCTTCCTTGGGATACATGTTAAAGAGAGAGCTGATAGCCTAGTAGTTAGACCTACATACGGAAAAGCCCTTTATTATATAAATGAAGGCCATGGAGAAAAGATGATATGAGACTTGCCCAGGCCCGATGTTTCCAAGGCCAGCCCGCCGGCCTCTCTCTACCCTAATGTTAAAACGCCAGAGTAGCATAGCGTGCACGTGATTTGTCAGCAGGCTCACTGCCAAATGCTACCAGTTACTGAAGCGTTTCTCCACCCTGTTAAATTAATGATGATCATTGTGAATGCAGAGCTCTTGGAAAGGCACTAGAGATCATGCACCAGTGGAGAAGTTGCGAACCAGTATGCCCCAACATCTTTCTATAGTATATCTCTGTCTGTCTGACCAAGTCATTCTTAAGAAACTGCTATCATTTAAATACCTTGATTAATTATAGACACACCACAGTCTCTCTCTCTCTCTCTCTCTCTCTCTCTCACACGCACGCACACACACACACACACACACACACACACACACACACACACACACACACACACACACACACACACACACACACACACACACACACCTGTATAAACATTTCATACACAATTCTGTCATATTATGAAAAGCCAGCATTTGCAGTATTGCCTTCAACAAGACAAGACTATAGCAATGACCATGCTAATATTGTGTTGCATAACCCTGTCTTCTGTGTGCTGTATTTCAGAATGAGTTGTAATCGGGTGTACGGAATGCATTCTTGATGACCTGAAACAATGCATATTAATTTAGGCTATTATATGAAGTCATCATTTCATGATGTATCTCAACCCCCTTTTCCTCTAACATCTGAACTTGTTTTAGATAGGTACTTACAGTGTAGGCTATATTACAGTATGCTGTGGCATATTGTCACTTGGTGTACCCTATTCAGGATCAATGGCTACTGCACAAAACCATCTCAGAGAATGTTTTGTTCTCAAGACAGTATCAGTTGCTCATCTAAGGTGTGGCGTCTGTCTGTCAATGTCATAGCGCTAGCTTATGATGCACAACTCGTAATGTTTGCAACTTTTTTAACTCCGAGAGTGTACAAATGTACCCTTCAAATTGACCCCCACGTGGACCATTCCGGGTCACAGCGCTACAATGCAGAACTCGTACAAGTATGAGTATGTGTTAATTTGTCCATGTGGTTACATTTGTACACTCTTAGAGTTAAATTAAAGAGGATTTTTACAGAGCAGTGTGGATGGCACAGTCAATATTGGACCTGGCTCTTGTGTAAATGTTAAACTCTCTGTCAATATGCCAAAGCTATAAGGGCATCATCCACAGAGACTCGTGTTGTTTAGACATAAATCAGTCCAATTTCTGCACATGTTCCCATTTTAACAGGCACATTCTCTCTCTCTCTCACACACATGCATGCACGCACACACGCATGCATGCACAAATGTGGGAGGGGTTAATAATATGGTACTCTCACAGACTCTGGGCCAGAAATAGCTCTTCCCCTAAAGGGGCCGTGGACATCGGCGACAAACAATGCCACCCATGCCTCATGCCCCTCCTCTTCATTGGATTTACGGGGAGGAAGAACAGCTCCATTTATCCAAGCAAGTCCGCAGGGGGAATTCTTACCCCGCACACAAACACAGAGTGTTTCTTCCCCCATTTTATTGATTAGCCCTGGGCAGCATCAGAGTAGCATAAAGGACTTGCATGGTTGCATGGGTTCCTTTTAGTCCATGTCTCCTTGAAGCCCGGTTTATACTTCATCGTATGACAATAGCTGAACTACAAGCCCACAACCTGTCGCTACAGGACGTGTTGTGGACTGATAGATCGGCTATTTTCGATGCCCGGTGCAGTCATACGACAAATGAAGCATAAGCCGTTAGTAAAGCACACCTCGAGGGGCCCATCTGTGTCATTGAGGATAGCTGTGTGTTGGAGTCCCCCGAGGACATTGAAAAGTAGTTTTCCCAGAATGTTTATCTTGGTTTACTCTTCCACTGTCTGCAGTCAAATGCTACAGGGCAGATAGAAAATATCCAACAGTGCAGTACAATAACAGGACCAGGAACTGCATCAGATTACCTCTACTAGCGACCTACAGTATAGTGGAAACCTTTTCATCATTGGCTGCCTCTAAGCCAACGGGAGACTTACCTAAAAGCCATGAGCTGAGGCATGAGACAAACTGATTATAGACATAAACTAGAGCTTGCTGCAGCGGGTGATTATGACTGAGTCATAACAAATTATTTAAAAATAATCTTTAATTTATATTTTTTACAGTAGGCAATTATTTTTGAGACTTTTTTCCCTTCCAATTTAACCTGCTCAGCACACATAACTCTGTCACCACAGTTGTACCCTACCCCGTACCTGCCAGTGACATCATTTCTCAGCCTACTGTAGTGCCTCTCTCCTACCCCTCCCGTTCAACATGTACGACAATACCAACACCCAGCAATGACAGCAACAACATGCTAGTGCAACCTTCTCCACGTTCACAAACACTCCCGGTCCAGAAAGCCGGTTTCCCCTCATATACTGTACATGCAATCACTTTCTTTAACATTAATTAAATGACAGTTGGGAATAAGAACCCTTAAAGAAAGATCCAAGCTTTATTTCCTGGCTATTTCAGGCATGAGGGAAATAATGTGAAAATGCTTTTGATTTTCTTAGTTTTCTTGATTGGTTATGTAAGAGTGATGTCTAAAAGAAGATCCCTTTCAATGTGGAATATTTTCAAAGGGACAAAGGGAGCCACTTGATTAAAGAGGAAGTAGAGCATAAAATACCACGAAGAGAAAAGAGAAAACGGGATATAATATAATAGTACACATTCAAGTCTTGTAAGAGCTATTCTCAGAGTTAAATGAACACACAGTATGTTTTAGAAAAACATACTGTATGGGAGCCCCAAAAACACAAAATAAATTGAAAAAGTCGAATTTTATGTTATAGGTCCTTTAAAGTGTAGTAATTCTATCGCATGATGAAACACTGGGTTAAGTTAAATAAACTAAAACTGACGCTTCTACAAATTTGTGGCAATTGTACCTTGAAAGTCTACTTAGTAACACATTTTTTATGATTTTTAAGTAACACATTTTCCCAGATAATTAACAGCAATTCAAAAACACTATTAAAACATTACAGTAGTAATAGCACGTTTGTTGATTAAATGGCTCAATGGAGAGCACCAGTTTTGCTATATTTGCTGCAGTTATCTGAAAGGTTTTGAAGATGACCATTTACATCCAGATAGTGCCATCTGCTGGACCAGAGGAACACTGCAGAGAGCTACTGTACAAGATAATACAAATCTATCTATTACCGATACTGCACCAAATAAGCGTTAGATAATCATAATCATCATTGATGTAGGTTGTTTAGGCTAACTGGCTGTAGGTCCTCTCTCTGCCTGTATTAAAAGACCAAATTGTTGGCTGTTCACATTATGTGGGTCTCAGTTCTACACGTATAGCATGTGTGTTGCAGCTGAACAGCACCATAACATCTGGAGAGTGAATTAGCACAACCGTCCAGACTTTACTGTGAGGTACTGTAGAGTATCTTGAGGACTTAGTTTCACACCTTTCCATGTGTTTTAATGAGATCCCTTGTTCCTTATCCCTATTTCATTATGTCATGTCCTTCTGCAGAGAGAGGGCACATTACATTATTAAATCATTTAGCGAGGTGCTGAGTGACCGTAAAATTATACCCAAAAAAGAAAATGTCACACACAACTGTGTCTGTAAGCAATAATGTTTCAGCACAAGAGGCCCTCACCAGTGTGTCTGAACGCTGAGTGGAGTTGTGTTGGTGACAGGTACTGTATAGCCCAGACGTTTTATTTCAGGTACTGTATAACCAGTGGTGTAAAGCAGTGGTTCCCAAAGTGGGGTCTGGGGAGAGAGATATAAATTATATTGAATGGGGGTCTGTAGACTAATGCATATCAAACTGGGGGTCCTTGAAATTAAACTGGTTGAGAATCACTGCTAGAGCCGTAAAGACCTTCGCTAATGGGGGTCCCTGGCATGTCTTTTCAAGTGGGGGTCCGCAGGCTAATTAGTGTCAATTTAGGGGTCCTTGACATGAAAAAGTTTGGGAACCACTGGTGTAAAGTAACTAAGTGCATTTACTTAAGTACTGTACTTAAGTACAATTTAGAGGCATTTGTATTCACTTGAGTATTTCCAATTTTTAATACTTACTTACTTCTACTCCACTACATCTCAGAGGCAAATATTGTACTTTTACTCCACTATATGGATTTGAAAACTTTAGTTACTATATACTTTGTAGATTTTGATTATTATTACTAACTACTTTCGGCCATTTGAAATTATGCAAAGCCGAGGTCGCTCCCTCAGGGCGTCTTACTGGTATATTAAAAGTGTGTGTGTGTGTGTGTGTGTGTGTGTGTGTCTGTGCCTGAGATCTTGAACATTCATTATCGTGCTCACTTTATGTGAGGGTAGGGTGTAACTGTAAGGGTAAAGAAGGGTGTATTAGGTAAGTCTCTGTCTTTATCATCTGTGCTTTATGAGGTTCTAAAAAATAAAATAACTATAGAGGCGGAGATAAATATATAATTACCTAATGAGAGAGAGAGAGAGAGAGAGAGAGAGAGAACTGTTAGAGAGATTATATTACCTGTATGGTCTGACTCCAACACTTTCTCACACACGTGCACACACACGTACACTCCCTCTCTTATTATTATTATCCCATGTGCTAAGAGGATGACAGCATTACTCTGCATTACTTATCTCTGTGAAGCCTCTGAATGTCTTGATGACACACACGCACATGCACACACACACGCACACGAGCACACGCAGACGCGTACGCGCGCGCACAGGCACGCACACACACACACACACACACAGCAACACACAGCTCGCCCCAGCTAGGGTCCGCAGCCCTATAGCTGGCCCCTGTAATGGGTCTGTTTTTTTATGTCACAGAATTCCACAGATGATCAGGCCTTTGTCAAAATGCCAAGTGTAAACCCCTGAATGTTGACCAGGACATAAATATTGACAAAGTGGTTGGCAGGTTTGTCGGTGCATGTATTTGTCAGCCATTGGTCCTTCGTCAACATAAAGGAGAGGAGGATGGCATTTTGAAACGACATTCATCTGTGCATACTGTAGCTCATTCACATTTTGTTTGCTTTATTATTTTACTGTTTAAGCAGAGTTCTATATGGAGGATAATGGAACACATTAAAAATACAGATTTAGATGTTTATTTTGATAGTTTATTTTAGCTAATGACAGCTCGTTTTTCTGGGTGAAAATCCACCATCTCTATTTTCATGATTGGTTGTTGGTACAAAGAAAGTGACCATATTTGGATCAGACAACAGTCAGCTCGAGGTCCAGACCTTTCCAATGATATATGCATTATATGTTGTTGCCAAGGTTTGGATGAGATATTTTGTCTCAAAATAGTGGCTTCAAATAAAACGTTTTGGAATTTTACAATACAAATCTTTAAAGGCCGTTTTCTCAAAATGAGTTTTCCTCACACCTGGGACAAAGAATCTCCACTTCAGTTGAACTCACATACACCAAACGTTCCAGTCTTATGCATAACTAAATTCCGCAGACATTTACAGATGGATTTGTTGATATATCATTCACAGCCTGGTTTACATCACATTTTATACCTAAAAACATGCCGAAAATTGGGTTTTTTATGCCTGTTGACACTATTTGTGGAGTGATAATTAGAGATCTCAAAAATCCCATCTGTAATTTTCTTTGTCTCTAATGTGTCAACAAAATGAAATGATAATTTTGAACCTGGCTTTATCCGATCGTCCCGAAATGTATGCAAATTAGCACATATAATGCCTAATTTGTATATTTAAACATAATTTCAGAAAACTTGTAATACAAAAAATCTTAGTTTTAATATAAGTAATCAACTTGAGAAGTTTCATTGTGATAGCTATTAACTTTTTTTCCCTATTCACCTGGGGTGTCTCGCCTTAATTTTTTTAATTTCAAATAGCCGATCCACAAGCACACAATGTATGTAGATCAGCTAGTTGAACAATTTCAAAATAGTACAAAACAACTCTGTCGAGTGCATACTTGCTTGTTGCACACTAGTAGGCCATAAATGGCCTACTACTAGCCATAAATGGCCTACTAGTGCGCAAGCAGAGCGCGCAAGTACTTTCGACCGCTACAAACTGTCAAATCTCAGTTTCTTTGTGAAGGAACGTTTGAAATGTTGAATTATTAGGTTTAACTATTTGCTACTATATGTATATGTAATTTGTAAGTTGATTAGCGGTATACTATGGTTACTTTGCGCCACTTTTGATGCGTACTGTATGCACCGTACCAGCAAATCACGTAACTACTACTACTACCTGATACGGCAGAGGTGCCAGATTACATACATGTATACATAGGAGCATTACCTTTAATCCTCCCAACACTAAAACATATCGTCATTACGTCACCATCGAAAACCAATTACACTCTGGCATTGGGTCCTTTAATCCACATATTTCTTACGTCATCATTGAGAGCTAGTTATACATATACTATATATATGTGTAATTTGTAAGTTGATTAGCGGTATACTGTGGTTACTTTGCGCCAAAAACCGTCCCAGCCAACCCGCCACTTTTGATGCGTATGAAAATAAAACAGCAAATTGTGCCTGATTTGCTGGGACCAGATTACATACATGTAAACACAGGAGCATTATCTTTAATCCTCCCAACACTAAAACATATCGTCATTACGTCACCATCGAAAACCAATTACACTCTGGCATTGGATCCTTTAATCCACATATTTCTTACGTCATCATTGAGAGCTAGTTATACATACTGTATACTATATATATATATATATGTCATTTGTAAGTTGTGGTTACTTTGCGCCAAAAACCGTACCAGCCAACCCGCCACTTTTGATGCGTATGCACCGTCCCAGCAAATTGTGCCTGATACGGCAGTGGTGCCAGATTACATACATGTAAACACAGGAGCATTACCTTTAATCCTCCCAACACTAAAACATATCGTCATTACGTCACAATCGAAGACCAATTACACTCTGGCATTGGGTCCTTTAATCCACATATTTCTTACGTCATCATTGAGAGCTAGTTATACATATACAAACCATGTAATCTGGTCCCAGCAAATCAGGCACAATTTGCTGTTTTATTTGCATACGCATCAAAAGTGGCGGGTTGGCTGGGACGGTGCATACGAGCCGGGCGAAACTATTACTTGCGCGCTCTGCTTGCGCAAGTAATGACAACGAAGTTTAGAGATAAGGCGTAAGGCAAGTCTGTCGCTGTCCATCAGTGTTGGTGCTGATTCACCGATCGATGCATGTACTGTACACTGACATGCTGTCATTGCTTTGTCCAGTGTATCACAACTGCGGCTAAACTGCTTGCTGGGCTCAGTTAGTGTCAGTATTTGCTTATATATCAGCTATCACCTATTTACAGTCGTGAATTTGAAGATCAGATGGACCCCTCGAGAGCGCTTGTGTGTGCAAAAGTACACCAGCGCCTTCATTTTCTCTTTAGGCTCAGACCTTTTGGTGTAAGTATAAACTTCTATAGAGCTAGTATAGAGCCGGTTGGTTTGGAAACCTAACTGTCAAATACAAATCTGAGATCCATAGGCCCTCATTTATCAACCGTGCGTACGCCAAATATTTTACACTCAATTGATAAATGAGGGCCTCCAAAATGGCAGGGAAGATCATGGGTATGTCTACACCTTCGATCATCTTTGAGCAGACCACCATTGGACAGGTTAAGAAAATTGTGTCTGACCCCTCCCGTGTACTATACCCCGAGTATCGGCTAATGCCATCAATGCCACAAAAAACCTTGAACCTATATGTGAATTGTGAATACAATAAAACACAAATTGGTCCGTGACCCACTGTTTGGGAAACACCAACTCCTTCATAACACTTGAAATAGCTCCAGATGAATGGGGCCAGCTGTAGCATGTCTTGTTGTCGATTACCATATCACTATGCAGCTGATGACAGGGTTGTGGCATATGAATGACACTCACTGTTGATGAGAGAAAGTAATTATAGCCTGGGAGCGGGGAGACATTTTCACTGGACAGCCAACAGGCCACTTAAAGGCCGACTAAGTCAGCTGTGTCTTCAAACAATAGTGTTTTAGTAATTCAATAGCTTGCATGATCCGCTGCATGTGCGCGGGCGATCCCTCACGGTAGAAAGGGCCATGATCAGACGGCGGGTCACAAAAGATAAAGTACAGATGGATATTCTACACTGCGTTGTGGTCAAAACAGCAGCTGGCCTTGACCAATGGTGCATGGATGACTTATTATGGTGACCTTGGGCAGCGGTGTGCTGCATGCGCAGTGCACCAGTAGCCTTCTTTAGTTTTTCATGGGTAATGTGCGATAACTGTCATGGATAATGTGCTTTCATAATGATTTTAACATTGAAACACTTAATGTCCACTGACAGTCATTTCCGTTAATAGATAGATAGACCTTTGTTGACACCGAAGGGGACATTTAGTTTAGCCTTACTAGCCGTTTATAGGTGTTTGTCTGGTGTTTGATTGAATGCATTTTTACACATGAGTCCAGTGACCACTTTTCCATTGCATCTTTTGAGCGGTGGGGTTCATGTGGTGCCGGCCTGCGCGCACATACAGTATACTGGATATTATCCGTGTGACATTGTCAGGGATCTATGTAGCAGAGTGGCTCAGAGCCTCTGCCTGATGGCCTCAAAAGTCTAATATCTCCCCCGGTCCATAGGGATATCCCTTTGGTCTTATGGTTAAGATGCTGGACTTTCACGCAGGAGACCCGAGTTTGAATCCCGGGCGTTACATTGGTACTGTGACCATCGGGTTTCCCCGTGGGAGGAGGTCAAAAGGGGGGTGAGTGAAGCAGAGTAGCTCAGAGCCTCTGCCTGGTGGTGGCCTCAAAAGTCTAATATCTCCCCAAGTCCATAGGGATACAGTTTCATGAGTCATGTGACAATGACCATCAAACCAAGGAAGCTATGAGAAGGAATGGAAATGGTCACGTGACTGGGCTGCACCATGACACTTTCATGGGAGCCAACCGGAGCCAACTCACACCGGAAGTTCAATGAATACATGGCAGTGAATGGAGCCGGCTGGACCAGCTCATAACAAACATTATTTATGAACAATTGAGACCGTATAAAAGAAGACATATCACAGGTTGTTTTCTAATCACTTGCTTTTCGATGTGCACAGAGTGCACAGTATATAATATTATTTGAGGATATAGCAGCAGGTATCGTTTCTGGCTCGGAGGTATCGCGAGATTTGACTGACAGACAGGAAACGGTAGGAAGTCTCGCAATACTTGGTACGTTCAGAAAGGTGCTTTGTACTCTTTAGATACCATACCTCTATAAAATTACACAATGTACAGATCGAAAAGTAACACATGCAGACAATAATGTGTTACATATCTTATGTTCTTTTCCGGAAGCAATTACTTTACAAAAGGTCTCAGTTCTTCAGAAATAGTATTTGTTCATGAGTTGGTCACTGAGCTATCATTGACTCCAGTGCATTCTGCCGAACTTCCGGGTGTAGTTTGGCTCCTATGAAAGCATCCATGAAAGTGTCATGGCACAGCCCAGTCATGTGACCATGTCCTTTCCTTCTCAAAGCTTCCTTGCATCAAACAGGGACAGGGACAAAATGTGTGATTTAATTTTTTTTACCAAAAAGCCATGATCATGAATGCAACATCCAATCATCCCCAAAATAGAGGGTACGCGAGTGACATCATCATCATACCCGGAAGTTATGCGGGAACGCCTACTGAGTGGCACATCTTTTTTACAGCCCCTACATCCAAACAGAAAAGTGAAAGTCCTATCTGATTGGATTAAACAACGTTAAACTCACTTTGCCACATAGGCCTCTATAGAATGCACCTCCAAAATCACTTCTGCCCATGGGGGCTGACACAAATGCCAAAAGTTGTACAAACTCTATTTCCCCCCACAGCTTCCTCAAGTCCTGAAGGCTGCACCCACTGACACAGCCCTGGGTAGGCAACCCAACCTGGGGACGATATGCACTCTGGGGAGCTCCGTTTTCTTGCTCATGGTGTGGAAGCGCAGTAGAGTTGACTTTGTGCTGAATAAAAATGATGATGTCACCTTGTATAGATTCTACGCCCCCCAGCGTACAAGGACCTTTAGAGTGGTAGGACATAGTGGTAATAATAATTATTATTCATTCATTCATCATTCATAACTGACCACTTAAAAGCTGAATGTAGCCTACAGTATATTATTCTTTGATCTGACTCCCTGCTGGAAAACAAGGATGTGTGCACGGCACGCATGCCAAAATAAAGATGGTGGGACAGATGGAGTGACTGGGCAGACTAATGAGGCCAAACACATGATGATGCAGGGCAAAAGAGGACAAACACTCTTCATGTGTATTCTCGTCAAAGAACTGCATATGTTAGCAACCAGACAATGGAGAATAGCAGACATTTACAGTACATATATGTACTGTAAATGTCTGCTATATTCTGCTATTCTGCTATTCATTCATTCATTCATCCATTCGTAAAGAGCATTTACACTATAGTATAGTGTAAATTATCATGAATGAATGAATGAATGATGTGTTCGGAAACAATAATCTCTCTCTTAACTTAAGATATTAATATGGTCTCCTCCGAACAATAATGTCACAATATGCCAATAATTTGGTGTAGTGCACAGCTCATGTATAAGGCCGGGCTTACATCAATCAAGTCTGTGGAACTTTCAACGCAGGCATAAATAGGATTTATTGTATGAGTTGGTGTCATAGACGCCACGTGGAATAAAATACTTTTTGAGCCTACAGTCACGATGTTGGGCACGCACGCACCCTCTGTTGTGCGGACAGGTATTGCATTTGATCCCCGAGGTATACTTGGGAGTTACATGATACTAAGGTTACTGCTCCTCAGGCTAAACACTTGCCATCTTTGATGTTGAGAGGTCAATCCTTCCTATATCCGACTGTACATGTCAGCCGAGTTATTCTTAGATGACATGTACTGTATATAAGACTATGCAGTCGCATGACTCAGCGTCGCCAGGAATCTCTGCCATGGAGCTCTTTAATGTACCACAGGGAGATCGTGTTTTAGAAGTGGGCCATCAGTTCTCACAAAGCCACTCCCCCTCCCCCGACTCAAGCCATTTGCTGCTGGGGCCACCGTCACCGTGAACCTCCAGCGCTGGGCCCGTGATGTCCTCAGTGCGGGTCACATCACAACGTCTTACCTGTACCGCATGCCAGTGGCGTAGGACACGCACTCCCTCAGCGACACGTGGTTCATCTTGAGGAAGTCCTCCAGGTTCTTGAGCTGCGCCGCAGAGCGCACTTCCCGCAGCCTCTGGAACTCGGCCAGCTGGTTACTGCGCCGCCGCTTCTCCTCCTGCTCCAGGGCCTGCTCCGACAGGAAGCAGCTCAGGCCGCTGCGCACGCTCTCGCTCATGGAAGACAGGGACAGCATCTTTCCCCCGGAGCCGCCGCCGCCGGTGCCGCCGCCGCCACCGCTGCTGACGCTGCTGCTTCGCCGCATGGGCCCACCGTCTCGGGCCCCGGGCGGGCCCCCTCCGCCACCCCCGCCTCCGGGCTTGGGCATCTGGTGGTTGTCAACAGGATGGGATGCACTCATTTGGCGGCTGAGGCGGCGTCCCGCATGGCCCATTCGCACCTCGGACACGCTGTTTTGGTGTGTCGCAAACATGCCTCGGGGGGTTCGTGTCAAGTGCAGCCGGGGCCCACGGGTCAAGCAGGTGCCACAGGGTGTGTGGAGGTGGAGGTGGTGTGGGTCAAACAAGGGGTCGTCAAAGACGCACAAATAAGACGCACAGAAAAACTGACTGAACGGGAGCTGGTGCCGCACCACTGGTATTATACAGCCTGAGGGGAGTGGGACAGAGCCACAGGGCTTTAAATAGCACCTGTTCCATGTGGGAGGGGGGTCGGGTTGGTTGGCCAACAGGACAATCCTGCCCCCCCATCATCAGCCCCATGCATCGCGGCCTGTAGTGTAATCAGAGCCACCGCCGACCATCCCCCACAACCACTGCTTCGTCCACATCTATTATTTGAACACAAGCACAATGGCTCCTTGAAAAAAAGAAAACTTTATGGGTGAATTTTCAAGTCGGTGAAGGTGTCAAGGTGTCCCCTGCTGTGAGATTGCTGTGCACACACACACAGTACCTTGGCAGTGTTTGTGATATTGTGGCATGCAGGAGGCATGATAAAATGTGGGCAGAGATAACTCTCTGTACCACCTTGGATTGCTGTTGAGATGAGTGATTATTTCTCCAGAACTGGCTGTCTCCCAATCTGCTAAAGCTGGCCTGCTATGTTGGGGTCTTTAAGTAGTATCATGTATAATAAATACACTAATAATTTAGTTTGCTGGACTGTATTGTCTATGTCTGTCTATTTGCTGTGACGTATTTCATACAGCGTGATCGTTGATCAATTTAACACATTGCATGTTTATATTTTATTCATAAAAATCTACAGTTGTAATAAGTATGAATTTCGAAACAAGCTAACCAGAGCTCACATTCAAGTCATATCACAAACTAGTGTCCACACTTTCTTCAGTATTGTAACCAAACACATTTCACCTGTTCTGATGTAGTATACAGCTACCTAAAGGTTACGTGCACCAAAGTATTAACGTCAGACATAATGATGCTTCAATTTCCACGGCCAAAGTCCACAGCCTTTGCCAAGCATTATAATCTATCTTATATTAGCTTTGCTAGACCAGCACCCTTCGGGCGACCCCAACATAGTTTGTTATTTTGAATGGGCAAGTGATACTGTATCTTTCTCAGCGTTGAATATAGGGCTGCCGCTTGTTACTATAATGTGTCCCATGCATATTCGGTATATGCAATATAAATGGACTTCCATGCTCTGTGACAAACAGGACATTCGCGTGTTACCTCCTTATTCACTTGCATTGCACCTACAACACAATTTCTACACTCCAAAAGACCCATCCAATACCAAGCAATGAATAAAACTGAGCTGGCATACAAAAATGGCATGCACATTTTGACATGTGACGTGCTGTTTTTTATGCTGTTTTCTAGTAATCGGTGGTGTTTTACTTTTCGGTTGTATTCCTGTGATTTTGAAGTATTGTGTTCCTGGTTTCCTTGTTGCAGTTTGAGTTTTACTTTACACTTGTGTACTTTTATTTTGTAGTCTTCAGTGTCCTGCAGGTTTCCCCTGTAGCTACTGTTGCCTGTCTTGTCTTACCTGTGATTAATTAGTTTGCTCCACCTGTGTCCTGTTAGTCTTGTACAGTAGTAGCCTATCCCTGTGTTGATTGTCTGTTAGTTTCACTTGTATAGAGCACCGAAGTTTGACATCAATATCGGTAGAGGGCGCAAATCCACGGGTTCATGTACTTTTTATTTGCATTGTAATCCCCATAGGGGGATTTTAGACACATGTCATCTCGGCCGTTACACTCATATGGATATGAAGAATCAACTGACTGAGAGAAAACGCTGTTGTTACTGCTCCTGAATTAGTTACACTAGACCTGTACGTGCCCGTCGCAGTTGGCCACCGGCCTACTTGGTAACGATGCAACTTGGGAACCTAATGATATACGTTGTCATAGCCCGTTTTAACTGTCAGTCGGTGTCCCACATAGAGATCTGTGTATGTGCCTGTGTCTGAAGACTGCAAACTGAAAAGTGTACTTGGCAATCAATTCGGCCCACTGGCAGAGCCTGGAAATTGCACAGGTGAAAAGAGTTGGCCTCATTAGGCCCTCTGGCAGAGCCTGACCAGAGCCTTTTGCGGTAGTTCTGGAGAACCTTGGTCCGACCAACTCGATACCTGGCACTGCACTCCCTGTGGGGGTGTGGAACGCGTGTGTTCGCATGTGAAGTCGGTGGGTCAAACGGTTCTGGGGTTACGTGCATTACAACAGTACACACACGCACATACGCAGAGACGTGGCGCATTTATAGTAGGATTTTCGCTATCATATATGAGTGACTGACTGTCACAAACAATACAGAGACACCTCCCCGACAATAACGCAGAGACAGCTTGTTTATTTTTGGACCACAATGCTTCTATGAAACAATTTTACGGTGACCCCATGTTATTCTCCATAGAGAAATTACTTCCGTGAACCAGGGGAATCGAGGGTATGAGCGAGTGACATCAGGACTTCGGCGCTCTATACCGTTTTTCTAGAGGTCCTACCCTCTTGATTCACACGTGACACGTTTATTTCACTCAGGTCAAAAGACTTTCTGGATCTAATCTAATATTGAGTACAAAACTTCAGACTTGAAACATGGTATATGTAAGTTTGTAGCTTGTTCAGTGCAAGTGAATGGGGAAATAAAATGCAAACTCCTGTTCGTCACAGAGGCTTCATTTTGTTGAGTTAATTTCTATACAGTATGTATACAGTATTGGTAATTGGATATCACTGGTGGAAGAAGTACATCAATAACAACGTATACGTTATAAGTAAAAGTCCTGTATTAAACTTTTTACTTGAGTAAAAGTACAAAATGATTGTCCTCAAAATATACGTAATGTACCAAATGATGATGATGATGATGATGGAGGTACCAATTACCTAAGTAACCTTTTAGAATGATGTCAAACTTGTTCAAAAGTAACTATTGTCAAACAAAATAGGGCTTAAAGGGTAAGACCACTTTTTGAGAGGTTTGGGTTGTTTTCTTACCTTATTATGGGCAAACTATTCCATTCCATGAGTTATTTCGCTCCGTTGAGTTGTTTATTAGCAATTTAAGAAATAAAAATAGTCGCTCATTGACTTCCATTGTAACGGGGAAACAGCTCTCAAAGTCACTCTTTTAGCACATAAACCAACGCAACAAAAGCTGATTCTGACAGGAAAACTCATGCGGTTTTATTTTCGTCTTTTAAGATAGATTTATAAAGTTACTATTTTAGTCGGAGATAGACTGCAGCAGTACTACGGCGTAAGGTTTCGTTTGTAAACAGAAGTCTTCACGCTGTTTGAGACGTACCCTTGCATATAAGCAATCCCAGACACAGACACTTTACACACTTCTTCTAAAGTGTCTTATAAAGTGTCTCCCTCAAACACGTCCATTGTGTATGTTTTTAGTGACAAGCGGACGAGATCAAATCCATTTGTTTACATCCCCGTCGTTTCCAATAAGGAAGTGGTGTACAGTTTTGGTCCAATCAGATGAGACGCGAACAGCAGTGATTCGGTCGGCGTAGGCATACCTACTGGATCTTCTTTCTACACAAATTAGTCAAAACAAGACAAAGTTGACATTTTTATATGTTTCCCTGATGTCATAAACTGTCAGAATCAGCTTTTGTTGCGTTCGTTTATGTGCTACAAGAGTGACTCTGAGAGCTGTTTCCCCGCTACAATGGAAGTCAATGGACCCTATTTTTTATTTATTAAATTGCTAATAAACAACACAACGGAGCGAAATAACTCAAGGAATGTAATAGTTTGCCCATAATAAGGTAAGAAAACAACCCAAACCTCTAAAAAAGTGGTCTTACCCTTTAAGTTGTCGATGCATGTACTGTATGTGATAATAATCTACAAACTAGTAACTAAGGTTTTCAAATAATTGTAGTGGTAAGTATTGAAAAATGGAAGTATCTCAAAATTGTACTCAAGCAAGTATTTAGTACTTGAATGAATGTACTTAGTTACTTTCCACCACTGTAGATATCAAGACCTATGTCCTATATTCAACGCCACAGCAGCAACCACCGGGAGATGCCACACTACTCAATATTTCAACAGCCTCTTTCCACATCCTGACGCCTAACATGGAACACATCGTCTGTCGTGTTTCCACTGCGGCCAAAACAGTATCTTGAAAATCAGACAAAGAAGGGTGGAGAAGAGAACCACATCCCTGACATCTTGACCATACAAGCACCCCCCCCCCACACACACACAGACACACACACACACACACAACTTGGTGACATGGCACACACGAAGCCCATCTACGCCGCAAAGCCCAGCAAATAATCCCTCAAGTTTAAATTATTTAGCTGCATGTTGCCACTAAAAGCTTTGGATTGTCTGAAGCAGCAAATAGAATGCTAAAAGCCCGCCACAGTGCTCGTTACTTGGTCAGCGTGTGTGTGTGTGTGTGTGTGTGTGTGTGTGTGTGTGTGTGTGTGTGTGTAATACACAGACTCACTTGCTGTGTGTGTGTTGTGCTGTACAAAGGGCTGTCTATGTCCCACTGACACAAAAATGTGCTCTGTCACATTACTTCCCTTCCATTGAGGTACACATACAGAACCATGAAACAAACATCATAAACATAATTATTTTAGGATATTTAAATTGATGTACTCTGCACTTTCCCAGTGATCTCAGTATGTGTTGTTTTTTTTTACCTAAATTAGTGCCTGTTTATCATGTTACAGTTCTGATAACACTTTTTGCCATGATAACCACATAAATAGTAACCTTTATTTAGTCTGTGCTGTTCTTTTTGGTGCTTTGAGACACTTTGTGGTGACAATATGCTTCAAACGTTTCTTCGTAGTTCTGCCTGCATGGCATGGAATATGCTTTGTTAGTTATGCACTCACTGGCTGTTATGAAAGCCAGATTTACATCTTGTTGATGAGACCATATCGACCACTTGGTATTCACAGGCAGTGGATCAGACTAATAGGCTAATATGAATATAGGTTTAGGCTACGGTAAGGTGGTGGTTCGAATAGACCAAGTAATATGGAACTGAACTTTTAATCGCACCTGTCCGAACTGAGCGGTGCTGTGTGTGTGTGTGTGTGTGTGTGTGTGTGTGTGTGTGTGTGTGTGTGTGTGTGTGTGTGTGTGTGTGTGTGTGTGTGTGTGTGTGTGTGTGTGTGTGAAGGTTAAGGCCCTTTTATTTGCAGCCCAATAGTAATGTTTAAATATTACATCCTTCTGTAAGTGAGTTTTGGAAATGCGAGGGGTTTTATCCACCCATATAAATAAAGTAACAATCAAATCTATAGTTATTTAAAAAAAAGAAAATGCAAAAAAAACAAAAAAAAAACAGGGATATTTTGGAACAGGTAGAAAAACCTTGGCAGTGAGACCATCTTTATGGCATTGATGCGACCAATCATCGATAAAGGCAATAACTTCCCGTTTCTAATATTGCTTTTTAGCTTGTCTATCATGTCCAAAAGTAAAATCAGTCCAAAAGTACTGTAGCATGTGCTTAAATTCACAAAAAATGTTTGAGATGATAGAATGGTGATGGATGTTGATGATCATGGAAGGGGAACCTTCTGAAAGATAATCAACTTCAAAATCTTTAAAAAACGGTCAAAATGACCTCTCAGACATGCTAGTGTTAAAAGGCAGTTTAGGATTCCTTGGGATCTTAAAGACCCAGATAATGTGAAATGAGTTGTAACTAATTTAAATGGAAGAGATTCCAAAAATGTCTGGCTCAAATTATCACTTATTATGGGAACAAATTCACTTTTATCCCAATTGCTACAGTAGGTATGAGTAAACGTACTTTCCACCACTGCTCGTCCTCTCTCATGCGGGGGATGTGCATGAGTAGCAGCACATGATGGAAGGTCGCTCCATAGCCACCGCTTCAGGGAGCACGTCCATCGACACTAAACATGGCGTCCCAGAGGGTGCTCCGCTCAGCCGTGCACTGACCAACTGTTAGCTACGTCCGTCTGCTCTGTGGTGAGCTGGTGTCATGTCAGGTAACTGTGCAAGGTTTCACGGCTGTTGCTGCATGGACTTCTCATTGGCGAACATCCCCCCCCCCCCCCCCCAGCAGTGTGGGCATGTTGCCCGCATCTGGTTTCTTACTGCACGCTACCGTGTCTAGAATGATGGAGATGACCACTCCTGATCCAGTCCTTCTATAGGCGACCATCACTTTCTATTTTCATTCATACTTTCATTTTTCAACACAATCAGTGCCGGGATTTATTTCAAATTAGCAGCTCAGGGTGCAGATATGGCGCAGATATGGCATATCTGCCATATCCCCCCTTCCGTTCCGTACAGAAACCGGGAGAAATAATGTTGCTTGCTTGCCTCGCTATGATTACGATAAAGTCGCTCGATAATCCCTCGCGTTCATATTTTAAATGAGAGGCATGAAGACGGTAAGAGTTTAGTATATCCATCTGGTCAAAACCACGGAGAGCTCCCTAAATTAGGAGATACGAGCCTTTCTTTCTGAGCCGTAAACAGGGAAGTGAACGGCAGCGAGCATGCGCGTCCTACGGTCTAAGTGGGTTAAGTAAGTAATTGAAAAATGACAATATAAGTCACCAGAACCAGAGACGTGTATTTTTCAAAATAGTTAACAGTTTGAAGTTTAATGGGCTTATAAAGGAGGGGTGTGTGTCTGATAAAATGCATATAAATGAAAAGGGTTGCACTCATCAGTAATACAAATTTCAGTGCATTGGGAGTTGGGACACACTGATACAGGCTGGATAGCCGAAACGTCTGTGTTCTTGTGAAGCATATGGAAGAATAAAGGTCAACTCTGGTAAACCGGACAACCCTCCCATTAATCTAACCAGATAGCAACTGGCCTCTAGGCCCCTTTTAGAGCAGAATGGCATTTTAGCACAAGCGATTCCATTCCACACTCCCCAAATCTCCCTCTGACAAATTAACATTCACCATCTTGCAACAGTACTTAATCTATAATTTAGGGCAGACCCTTTTGAAAGTACTGCCACTCCTTGAAATCTCTTCACTTACTCACTGATACGATTTGAATGGGTCCTGCAACTGTCTAATGTGTCACATTATGGCACAATGAGGCATAGCAGCGAAGAGCTGAAGTATCCAGTGAAAGCAAGAGGTGTGTGTGTGTGTGTGTGTGTGTGTGTGTGTGTGTGTGTGTGTGTTGGCTCACCTATAGAATTGCACTTGTCTTTTGGGGCTGCCATACCGTGCACTGGGGATGAGAGAGAGAGAGAAGAGAGAGAGAGAGAGAGATTTAAATGACATGACACCACATGAGAACATCTGCTGTCCATAGCTCTCTCTAGTGGCTGCTAGTTGTACTACACTGGTTCTGTGTTTCAATGATTTACAATTTAGCAGACACTCTTAATCCAGAGCGATTTACAGTACGCAGGAACAAAAGACATGGTAATACAATACATCAAATACATAAAAATAGCCATCATACGTATGCTGAGAACAGTGGAATATCTATAATGAACTATGCCTATATCCAGTGCTATGTCTACATAAAATGCTATCTAATGATGAGTGTCAGGGAATCAAATATACAGCTCCATTCACATGTCATTCAACTTGATCATGTCATCCCTATGTCCTGTCATTCTCCATGCTACGGTCCAATAATGCAGATAATTCCTTAAAATAGTCTTCCACAGAGTCTCAAAGGAAGTCTCCCCATATAGCTGGGGAGATAAATCTTCCATATCCCTTGCTGGTGAGATAAATCTTTCATATCACTTGCTCTCACAGACTTCTCAAGTGTCCTCTTCATTGTGTTTGTGTATTGTAATAGTGATACTGGGTTTCAAGTTCTAGATTTTCTATTCTGCTGCATATTGAAGTCCATTTACCTCCAATGTGATGGAAAAAAATCAATATAGGTGTTTGCACACTGGTGCGTTTTTTCAGCCAAATATCGGAGCGAATTTTGGAGGACCTAAAAGAAAATATCGACCTCACTTTATGTCAATCACGTTTGCACACTGCCGCCAAATATTTAGCTGACCGATAGCCTATACTTTCGGATCCGCAACACGCAGCGGAAAAAATCGCACCAGTGTGTAAAATAAGCCGATTAAAACAACCTAATAAATAAATATGAAGACCTTTTCATTATTAACCAGCAATATACAATTTTACTCTCTTTATACTTATGCAGAATGGGGTTATTTCATATTGTTGTCCTGTTTGTTTCTTCTCTATTATGACTAGGCTATATTGCAAATCTTCAAATATTTATTGCTGTGTCCCTTCTTAACACAAAGTTTGCACTTTTTGGGTCTTTGGCGCTTTGGGATAAATAGCGCCCAAACGCCATTGACAGTGACCACGCACCGGCCTCAGGGTCTCAGTATCTCCCAAATTTACTGATAATGTTTGGAACATATTCATGTTCGCTCACCATCCCCACAGTGCCAGTTTGGCTTTGAATGCAACTATTTAATCTGCCAAATCAAATGCTGTTCCCATTCTCCCCTGAAGTGACAGGCTGAGTTTGCTGAATATGTCATACAGGTAAGCAGGTTTTGGGATCCATTCCTCATCATCGTCATTGAAATGTGCTGCCAGCTGCAGGGACCGTTTTTTTCCCCTCTAAGAAATCTCTGCAGGAGTTCACATAACTCAAACACGTAACTCAAATACTGGCCACTGATCTCCTACTGGATAACCATCTGAGAAAGTGCAGCGTCCATTTCCTCACAAAGCTGATAAAAAAGACATATTATGCGATTTAGGCTGATTCTAAAAACACCTTCTAAATGCTGACAAAGTATTCTGAAAAACCTTTATTATTATTAACAAAAATGAATAAATAATAATAATAATGTTGCTATACTGTATGCAATAGGGGCAGATGAAGTCTGGCTGTGCCAGGCTAACTTTATATAACAACAACTAAAATTAGTAAATATGACACGGATGCGTTCTGGTAGAGTTGACTGTACTGTATATAAAGTGTACGTATGTCTTGCTTTGTGAAGATTCTGTAGTGTGTAACCAACTCATGCTCACCTGTAGATCATGCCTGGAGAGGCATGTTGTCTGTGCGAGAGACGGCCTGGAGAGTCATTGGTGGGTTCAGGATACATGAGGCCTGGGAAGAAGTAGGCGAAAGCCAATGGAAGGGGCGGGGGTGTTTTACTCTCTCACACCTCTGTGGACAAAAACAGAGAATGGAACAGAGTTGGTCATGTATAGTGAAATAAGGAGGGGGCCAAGTACAGACCCCTGAAAAAACACAACTTTTCGGCCTCTGTGGCCTTCGTCAAGTATCTGTGGCCTACCTGACGAAGGCCACAGAGCCCGAAACGTTGTGTTTTTTACCCCGCATTGGTAAATAACGTTTTTGGGGAGCTTTCAAAATGGTGTGCAGACTTATTCTTTCTTTTGCAGTCTGTTCTTTTTGTTCGAGCACCCAAACTGGGGTCCCACAGGGATCTGTACTTCGTCCCCTCCTTTTCTCACTGTACACTAAATAACTTGGCACTATCATCTCTACTCATATCCTATCACTGCTATGCCGATGACACACAACTGTTTCTATCCTCCCCCCCCCTCTGCCACTCAGGTGGAAGAGCGCATCACTGCATGCCTGGATGACATCTCACAGTGGATGTCCTCCAACCACCTCAAGTAGAACCCAGACAAGACTGAGCGGGAGCTAACTATTTCCGTAGACAACGCCCTGGTAACGTCTGTCCCAACAGCCAGGAACCTTGGTGTTGTCCTGGACAGTCAGCTCTCGTTCAAAACTCACATCACAGCTGTCACTCGATCCTGTAGGTTCACACTCCTTACCATACGACGAATTGGACCGTTCCTCACGCAGGAATCAGCCCAGCTCCTAATCCAGACAACAGTCTTGTCAAAACTCGACTATTGTAACTCCCTCCTTACTGGCCTACCGGCATGTGCACTTAAGCCTCTCCAACTGATAAAAAATGCCTCAGCTCGCTTGGTCGTCAACCAGCCAAAATTCTCACATGTCTCCCCCCTGCTCCGCTCCCTCCACTGGCTCCCGGTCGCTGCCTGCACAGAATACAAAACAAAACTAGCAGATCTACAAGTCAAGCTCAGCATTTCGAGCTTGTGGATGTGCTATTTTTGCTACAGTAATATGCAATGTGGCCTTCTGGAGTGAGTGTGGAACTATAGTGGTCCTCTGGAGTGAGTGTGGAACTATAGTGGTCCTCTGGAGTGAGTGTGGAACTATAGTGGCCCTCTGGAGTGAGTGTGATACTATAGTGGCCCTCTGGAGTGAGTGTGGAACTATAGTGTCCCTCTGAAGTGAGTGTGGAACTATAGTGGCCCTCTCCATCATCAAAGTTGCCCACCCCTGAGCTATAGTATCACTGTGCTCGTTCACAGAACTACCATACACTGACATCAGTGTTATTGTACTTCTCCCCATCAGTATCTATCACCATCTGGAATTGTCTCTATCTCCTCTTGCCTCATCAATATTACTGATTGATCCAGAATCAAATTGACTTCATTCATCGTACTCAAGTGCAGTGTTGGGACGTAACGTAACGTAAATAACGCGTTACAGTAACGCCGTTACGTTCGGCAGTAACGGTTGCTGTAACGCGTTATTTTTTTAAATTCAGTAACTTGTTACCGTTACTACATGGTGCGTTATTCCGTTACTCTTCCGTTATTTTTCATGTAGTCTCGATCGGGGGAGAATGAGAAGAACTGTCATGCTTGCCTTGCGGGAGAGAAGGGGGAGGAGGAGGAGTGTGTGTGCGTTTGTGTGTGTGTGTGGGTGTGTGTGTGTGTGTGTGTGTACTACACGTGGTGATGCGCAAGTTTGTTTACTCTGACTAGTGTCATGGCGGCGCCCACATCGCAAATGGCTATATTCCTCCTTATTTCCTTCAGCTGCTCCAATCCAGCACAAAGTACAGTCAAAGTAAGTTCCCGGAAAATTATGACGATCCCATTCCCACCGGCTATACCACCGTGTGTTTGTTTATGTCGGTCGCGTGTGAGTGTGTGTGTGTGTCGTGTGCGCCGTGTATGCACATCATGTGAGCGAGCGAAAGAGAGAGAGAGAGAGAGAGAGACAGACAGACAGACAGACAGACACTGAAAGAGGCTGCGCGCGTGTGTGTGTGTGTGTGTGTGTGTGTGTGTGTGTGTGTGTGTGTGTGTGTGAGACAGTGTGCGTAGCCTAGCTACTTTTGAGCGAGAGAGACGGACAGATACTGAAAGAGACTTTGCGCGTGTGTGTTTGATTATCAAATATTAATTCTGGTTTTGGTCTTACTTTGTTTATAAATCCAGACTCAAATTAGTATTGCCACTACCACCAATAAGAGCAGCTATGAGCTATCTCAGCCTATCTGCACAGTATACAACATTCACTGGAGCAGTGGAACTGGAACCCTCATGTTGTGTTGGTTTATAGCCTACTTGTATTTAGTTGTTTGCTATAAATATCTATTGATAGGCCTACATAGCATCATCAACATCACCACCAGTCCCCCCTGCTATTGGTATTATTATCACTGTACTGAACTAAAGGCATGAATGAATGGCCTGGAAGTGGGAGCCCGTTTTTCTTTTTGAGTGGTGCAACCACTCCTATTATAGACAACTATGTGTGTCCCTGGCTGGCTGGCTGGCTGTGTCCCCGTGTCCCTGGGTCTGAGCACTGCTCAAATGCGAATGCAAAGTATCACTATACTCATACCGGGTGCTCCACAAGTGCCGTCAGCACTAGCCGCACATACATTCTCCTTTAGATACTGTACATTAGGGTTGAAGTTGGATTGAAGGCAGAGAATGTAGATAAACTGTGTGCCGCTACTACCCGCTAGTGAACGGTAAAGCTTTGTTTATACCCAGAGAGAGAGAGAGAGAGAGAGAGAGAGATAGCTGGGGAGCCACAGGCTCAACGGTTAAGCCACCAAACATTTGAGTGTAAAATGTGATGTCATGAGTCATGACATACTTTTAATTTGTGTTTTTTCTATTCACTCGGTCATTCTATTCACTCAGATCACTCAGATCTCAGTCATTAAGATCCACAGAATGATAGTTCTGCTCTGCCGGAAATATTGTGAAAAAAAGTTATGGCCATTTTTGTAGGTATTTTTTTATACCAGGCAAAGACAACCATTATAAGGCAAAATTTCATCATACTTTAAGTAGAATGTGACATGTCAAACTAGGGGGTTTTCTTGATTCTAAATCCATTCCAACCATTAGTTTTGCACGAAAAACACTCCTTGTCTGTGGTGTGGTACAGTATACAAAAACACATACAAAAATGGCCACAAAGATTTGCGATATTTCTGGCAGAGCAGACCTCTCATTCTGTGGATGTGAATAGAAAAAACACAAATTAAAAGTATGTCATGACTCATGACATCACATTTTACACTCAAATGTTTGGTGCTGGCCCCCCGGCTAAGAGAGAGTGTGCTGTGTGACAGCCCACAGCACAGCAAGGCAACCACACACACAGGCTGTTAAGTCCCAAAAATAGGATATTTTAGCATCCCCAAATGCCTAGTCTTAGCGCCGCGGTATATTAATTTTTATGTGAGAACAATCATGGCGGTATGTGAAAACGACTCTCTGAAATGTATGTTAATTTATTTCCAAACAGTTGTGATTGTTGTGAATGTGACAACGTTGTGAATGAGCAATGGGCATCACAACCGATGTTATGTTCTAACATACAGTATTATATATTCAGTATATATTACTGTATATAATAGGATTTATTTGCTAATTTATGTGCAACTGAAATCAGGACAGTCATTAGGGCACACCAGTCTCCAGCACCACGGGCAACTTCATTAGACGTGTAGTGACACAGATGCTATCTCTAACAACCATTTCCAAATCCATCTCCTAGGCGGGCCTAGGCCATGCTCTGTTTGCTATACATAGCCTACTCAATATGTCAAAATACAAAATGTCAAGTTAGTTATTTACAAAACAAACATTTCTTCCTCGCTTTACTGTAAACAAAACGGGGGCGGGGGGATGGGTTATTAGACTCTTCTCATTCACTGGAGGACGTTCTTCACAATTCAAAAGTAAAGAGCTTGTTTATGAAACATTGTGAGGGTATGTAATACCTGTACTTCACACTCTCTAAATTCTTTTTTTAACATATTTTTTATCCCACGATTTTGTAACCCATTTTTCACCCCTGTGTCAATCATCTAATGCAGGGGTAACCAACCGGGGGTTCGCGAGCTACCGGTAGCTCGCGGGAACGTTTCCAGTCGATCGCGTCAGACCCATTGGAATAATGTCAGTGCCGCTCGTCACATGCAAATTAATTTTGAGCAGAGCGCTGTGGCTCTGAGTTTGAGAATAGACCCCATCGTCCAAGGGTGTGTGTGCGTGTGTGGTGGGGAGGTGGTATCTTAGCAACACTGAATGATCTGTCCCATTGGTCGTGTGCTCGTATCATGAGCCAATGGCTGCAGCTCTGAGCTTCCCAGACCCAGGTTCACATCTCATGCCGTAAAGAGAACTGACAGGTCAGCCACAGGGCTGCTACCATATTAGCAGCTGTGAGCGATCTTCTCTTCTCGTGAAGAAAGCAGGACAGAGTTGTCAAATAAATCCCGCCGTCATTCATACTGTATTTATTCTCCGACCCGACATTAAAATACGGAACAACGTGCGTCCCGCGTATCAGTTCATTACGGGGCTCGTGACAGGCTGCAGACATTAGATTCTAATGTGATCCTGGGCTCTACACACCCTCCTCCAACCTAGTCCCCATATATGGGGGACAAGGGAAGAGCAACGGACTTGAACTCATGCTTCCTTCATGCCTGAGTGTCCAAGTTGCTCCTTTACACCTGACAGGGGGGAGTTTCCCTGGTTGGACGTAGCTCGTGGAAGGAACACGTTATTCCAACCTGTTCCTTTCCCCTCCATCAGGCGCCCTGGCTGGCCAGGGGGAGGCAGTTTAGTGACCAGGATTACTGCATGTTTTTTGTGAGGGTAAATTAAAAGTTCATACAGGTTTTGATAATGAACCTGCCTTAAAACCTACAGTAAAACCTACACAGGAAACACAGAAAACATGAACCTCACGACTCTCAGTGCACTTCTCTGAGTGTACTTACAAAACATAGCCAACAGATGGACCCAGTCTGCAAGGGTAGCACTTCAAGTATCTTCAACCTATTTTAATCCAGTGTTGTTGTGCAGTGCACTCAAGTCTATTTTCCGTGCTTGACTTGATTAAACTGTGTAAATAATCTTTAATCTGAATCCATAACCATTCTCGAGATTGCCTTCTGGTCCCTATACAGTAACCATGGGGTTAGGTGGAGGTAAAATGCAAACCTGAGTAAGCAACCTTTCATGCACATTTTTCATTTAAACTGAATGTTTCTACTGAAGTTGTCCATACCGTACATCAGCTACAGTACCATGCCCTTACAACACAGTGGCCAATCAATTGGGCAGACCACAAATCAATCAGCACAGTAGGCCTACATACTAATAATTCACACATAAACCACTATGGCAATTCCGTTCCAGTGCCACAGAGCAGCCTCTTACACACATGTTCTCTAATATGTTCAGCAGTAGGCTACACATTCATATTGAAATGCATATTATGCTTGCAACTTGTCACACAGAAGCTTAGTGCACATTCTGTTATTATGACTGGAATCAGCGGCCTGTTGAAGCTAGGCTGCCTAGCTGTGTGTGGGTGCCTGTTAGCTTATTGATTAGATTCTTATCAATCAGCTAACAGGGCTAACAGGCGAACATGGGTAGCAGCATCTTGGGTGGATTGCTATTATTCTGTGGTTGGTTTATTAGAAATAAGGGAAACCGGCTCAGTTGGCTGCCATAGGGAGAGGTTCTCCATGTAAGTTGTTTTTCTATAACCTATTTATTATCTAGTATTGTGTTTATTTGTCATTTTTGCTGTCCTGGCCTGGATCCTTTGTTTAAAAAAAGTAAATGTTATTTATTTATACACACAGCGGTACAGGTGTTGGAGACCTAATCAACTAAGTATTAGTTTACTAATTACAGAGGCTTTAAGGGGTTAAAGGGAGAGAAGGTGGAGAATGTGAGAGAATGTGTCCATTGTATGACTCATTAACTCTGCACAATACAAGGGTTTGCAGCAGACTATGAACATGAGAGTAATAAACTATAGTCAGATGACAAGGTGACCCGACACTGAATCTAATGCCAAGGCATTGAGGCAAGACAGAAAGGATATGGATATTAACGTGAAGTTGTGCCAGAAGAACCCCTACTTCACATTACGAGGAGTAGGATGGGGTGTCATACAGTATACAGTAAAGCAAAGATTTACCGTCCATGCATGCGTGTTGGAAGGATTTATGCTGATCAGAAGTGCATTGCATGCTTTTGTTTTGATGGAGTTGTTGGAGCTGTGGCTTGCAGGGATGGAGAGGTTTATTTGAGATATTTTTAACAGTTTTCAAAGATTTTAATAAAACATGAGTAAATAAGCCTCCATTATATTTTACACAGGGAGTTGAATTGAATATTTTATTAGACAACATAAGCAAACAGCACAATGTACAGTCAGGCATTTTGTCCAAAAAGGATTTCACAGAAGAAAGACCTTGCAGTCTTGTTTCCATGCTTGTCCCATACCCTCACACATGACATGAATAATAATTTAACACAGTAACAACAATTGATATAACAATAATAACTTGTAAACAACAACATATGAATTTCCTCTAAACAAGTTACGTCACATTGATTGACACTTATCAATGCCAGCATGGATGACCTCTTGTAATTATGAATTAGGTTTGGTTTTACTCAGATGCTAAAGTTAAACAATTTAATAAAACGGAAACGGATCTATCCCTAGTATCAATATTATACGGGACATTCCTAATCACAATCAAAAAATCGCATCCATAAAGTTGACTACTCATTATGAAGCACAGAGCAACGTTTTATTCGAGAATAGAGATGCGAGCAAATGAAAATTAGGTTTTTATTGAATTTCTGGCATCCAGTGAGCTGTTGTGTTGACTCAGCGGTTTCTTGTTCTAGGGCTGGATGCAGTTCCCAGGTTGACAGTCTGCTCTCCATCTTTTTCTGCTGTGTTTATTCTCTCTGAACTGCCTTTCTCCCCAAATAGCACACACACACACCCAGCAGCGCCAATCAACTACGCTCATTTCCCAATTTTCCCCCCATCCCGTGACTGTAACTTGCTGTAAGTGTCCTTGGTATGATGTTAAACTGCTCCGTTGTAACTACCACTGTTAATGTAGTTAGGGAGGAAACCACGTAACTCCATTTTTTAGTGTGTTTTTTTTGTTGTTGCATAAATCAGTGCTATTAAACACTTGTGTGTTGGTTAAAACAATATTGAACTAGAACTGCACTCTGCCGAGTGCATACTTGCTTGTTGCACACTAGTAGGCCATAAATGGCCTACTAGTGCGCAAGCAGAGCGCGCAAGTACTTTCGACCGCTACAAACCGCTACAAACTGTCAAATCTCAGTTTCTGCCTCTATGTATATGTCATTTGTAAGTTGATTAGCGGTATACTGTGGTTACTTTGCGCCCTATGCACCGTCCCAGCCTTTTCGATGCGTATGCACCGTCCCAGCAATGACTAATGACTAGACATACTGTACGTATACATATACATATACTATATAGAGTATGTAGTTGTAATTTGATTAGCAGTATACTGTGGTTACTTTGTGCCAAAAAGTGACAGCCGTCAACAATTTTTTTGGGTATGCAAGAAAAGAAGCAAATCTGTGCCTGGTTTGCTGGGACCAGATTACACAGATGACCATTTTTCTTACGTCATCATTGAGAGCTAGTCATACATATATACACCACGTACTCTGGTCCCAGCAGTTCAGGCACAATTTGCTATTGTATTTGCAAATTGTGATGACGTAAGACATACGTATACATATACTATATAGAGTATGTAGTTGTAATTTGATTAGCAGTATACTGTGGTTACTTTGTGCCAAAAAGTGACAGCCGTCAACCATTTTTTTGGGTATGCAAGAAAATCAGCAAATCTGTGCCTGGTTTGCTGGGACCAGATTACACAGATGACCATTTTTCTTACGTCATCATTGAGAGCTAGTCATACATATACACACCACGTACCCTGGTATACAGACGTATACATATACATATACTATATAGAGTATGTAGTTGTAATTTGATTAGCAGTATACTGTGGTTACTTGGTGCCAAAAAGTGACAGCTGTCAACCATTTTTTTGGGTATGCAAATCTGTGCCTGGTTTGCTGGGACCAGATTACACATTTTTCTTACGTCATCATTGAGAGCTGGGACCAGAGTACATGGTGTGTGTATATGTATGACTAGCTCTCAATGATGACGTAAGAGAAATGGTCATCTGTGTAATCTGGTCCCAGCAAACCAGGCACAGATTTGCTTACCCAGAAAAGTGGTTGACGGCTGTCACGTTGAAGAGACCGGGCGAAATTATTACTTGCGCACTCTGCTTGCGCAAGTAACTAATAGAAAGTATTAAAAAGCGTTTCGGACAAAACCTCTTAACTCCATTGGACCCTCAAACTATCTGCTAAAACAGCTAAATCCACCACCTCTCCCCGTCTCATGCAAGTAATTGACAATATATAAACACCAACTTTGATGAGGCATTATTGCTTTGTTTTCAAAATATAAGGTTTTCTTCATTTCCTGAAAAAATGAGTATAAGAAAGGATCAACATATAGAATGTCAGAACAGGTCATCTCCATATATGGAGATCTAAGGGTTTGAGGTTTGAGGTCAGATGTAGAGTTGCTGGCCATTAAATATTGATGACATCAGGGATCTCCATATATGGGCTTAATATTGATGACATCATCAGGGATCTCTATCCCTGATGATGTCACGTGATGTCACATGCTGCATCCCTGATTATGTCACGTGATGTCACATGCTCCATCCCTGATCATGTCACGTGATGTCACGTGCTCTCTTACCTGGGGTGTGACTAACTCACACATTGACGGCAAATGCGCGATTCCATATTTTACTGCGACCTTCGGTCACAATATAGTAATAATATAACATTTTGAAGTGTTGTAGTTGTTTCTTTCCGATAGCAGAGATTTGCAACCTCTGTGGACTGTGTGCTTCATAGCTTGCATACAAGAAGTACGAGTATACAGAGGTTTCACACCAATAGGTCTAGACTAGCACACACGGACAGACAGGTCTCTGGCCTTCGGCCATCCGGCCTAGTTGCTGTTGACCTGTGAAGTGCTTCTGAGTGACAAAAGAGTTCAATTTGAGATTATAGATTTAGTATCGTTGATGTTGTGTATACGTGTGATATAATAGAGGTTTTTGGAATGGAATTGTATTACTATTATTATTTTCTTCTATTTTATCATAACTTGTACTGGTAACATTTAACGTAGCCACCGGAAATTCAATTGATTGGAGAAGAGGCCTACACAGACTGCTTTTGTCTGGTTAAAATAAGTTGCTGTCTATGGTGCTGAAACACTGTGAGGTGATGTGTGTCGGGGCCTCGGGGGGTATTAGGCCTGGTCGTAGCCACGGGGCCAACCCTACAAAGTCTTAACATTAATTCATCATGTAAATGAATGTGCTCTTGTGCCGCAAGTTTGCGCACCGGGGGGGGGGGGGGGGGAATTCATAATGTAAAGCACCTGCATGATGTAATACCATGTTAGGCCTACTTGACAATGTACGATGATGTATCACAGTATTACGTTTTTGTCCCACCCACACTTTACCAGATGTTCGTGCACATTACAGTACCATGATATTAAGGCTTTAGGACAAGGTAACAAATTGCATTAGAGATTGCATTTGCTTTAGCTACAATAGCTAGCAATTAACTTAGTAATTCTGAAACACTCTAAGAAGGTTGGGGACCACCTGATGACCTCTCTTACAGGCCAAGGCTTTATCCATTATAATCGCATCTTTGATGTATTTACAAACAAAATGAGCATTTTAAGTTTTAACCAAAGCTAAAAAGGGGCTCAGAAGTATTAATACAAAATTGTAGACAAACTGCCTAGGCACTGGGGCAAAATAAATAAAAGGGTAGGGCCTAGATGCAAAACGTCAATCCAATATAAAGCCAGACTGATAACTCTGACTTTTAGGGGAGCTATTCCTTTGTGTGAGGCCAGTTATATGTCCTTGAATCAGATGACTAATTCAGAGAGAAATGGTGAGATTGGTAATACATACTTCTTGTGTTCCAAGAATAGAATGCCACAGAAATATGCAGAGGATATAACCTTGAGGATCAATTCCCCTAAGAAAGCTGCAAACCTGTTACTGCCCAAGGTTTACTAGTATGCAAATACTACGGAATGTACTTCCCATTGCAATCAGAACTGCAGATTTGCTCCCAATCTTCCGCCGCAGTCTGAAAACACCTCTTCAGACTCCATCTTAGGCCATAGCACTTGCCGTAGTGTTGTAAAACACCAAAAGGGGTTCCCGCACAGAATGGGTTAAGCAGCTGTAATGCAAACTAGACTGTTAAATTCTGTCCATCTATATCTGCACTCAGTTCTCAGTCTGCCTCTTAGAAGTAGAAAATATGATTTTGAATACTGAATATTAGACAAGACTTACAACTACGATTATTTATTTATTTTTGATTGTACACTTTATTAGTCAGAAATGCAAACAAGCATGTGGTACAGTCAGATAAGGCTAAAAGGATAACGCAAAAAAGTCACGGGGGCTTGTTTCCATTGTAGTCCTGACACCAAGACACTTCACTAGTCTACATGCCCTCACTTCCACCCCATAGCCCCATTCAATTCAATGCAATTCATTGAGGGCTTATGGTAGGGGAAATAGCCAATAAGGAGTTTTTGCGCAGAAAAACACCTGGACCTCTTTGGTGGGGACGTAATTTTATACTTAGTTGCATGACCGTGTCACTTCTGAAAATAGCTGATCTACAAGTTTACAACACAACAGTGTTGAGCTTGTAGATGACATGCACACACGGACAGACAGACAGACACTCCTGAAACATTGACATTTGGATTTCCTTCCTACTGGGTGTTACTGCATGACTGCCATGAAAACTATGGCACACATTAGCAGCAGCACAGAGGAACCAATGAAGTTAAAATAAAGCAGTAACCTGGTTTCTGATCTAATAATATTCAATTCTCCAATGGCAATTTGCGCCTACTTGTGTGCACACGCATGTGTGTGTCCGTGCGTGTGTGCAAGTGTGACAGAGAGAAGAGAGAGAGAGACGACACAGGAAGTCATGAACCTGGCTCTGGCCAAGGGAAGCGGTGAAAGGCAGCCAAGTAGAATTTTCCTGGCAGAGAATGAAAAGCTTCAGACACTCAACTACAGAGAACATATGGACAGAATGGAGAGAACTAGAGAAGGACAGGACAGAAGAAAAGAGAAGAGAAGGGAGGAGAAAGGCTGCAAACCTGCTACAGTGTTGCGGTTCATTTCAATCAGTTAAAAAACAATGCGTAATGGTGTCTAGCTTGGACACAATAATCAAAGCTCTCCCTTTGAGCAAAACCCACAGACAGATGCATTATTTAACTACTGGCTTATTTTATAGGCTAAATAATTTGTGTTGTACTGTGGAGATGGACTTTGGCCTGTTACCAAGAGTTGGGAATCTACAGTACCTGAATTAGATGCATAGCAGATATGGACAGATATATGTAAGAATATTGATACTGCTTTCCAGATGAGAGTAGATTCTGCACCATATCTGCAGGAGTGCTGGACCAAATAGTTGATGCTGCGGCCCAGCCAGCCCATGCTATTCTAACTTATACTCGTTTATTCTATTGTATTATCACATTCTGCACTCTGAACACTTTGTTGTGCAAGAGTTACACAAGTTTAGGCACAAGGCAAGCTATAGCTTCTCTAACATGCTTTCTTTCGTGGGAGGACTTCACAACCATGCAACATTAGGTAAAACAAATCCTCTTGGAATATCTCTGGAAGAACAGAGAGATAAGAGGTTGAGAGGACAGAGAGATAAGAGGTTGAGAGGACGAAATTACTTATTTACCGTATGCCTGGCTTGTCGCACGACGGATCTACAAGCTCACAATGCGTAGCGTCCGTGATGCGTTGTGATCTTGTAGATCGGCTATTGGCACCATCGTACGACAAAGTTTAATTATAGGCATGGAGAGGTTATAAGACCACTCACTTCCCAGAAGGGTAGCCAAGCATAGCGGGGCTATGCAGCACACTCTGCACCAATGACAGTGCGTCTGGGACAGTCAGCAGATACTGTACTGACTGCGCCCGGCCGTATCGCTCGCTCAGTAGTTTCGCGAGGAGAGGACGCGTTGATGTACAACCCTCAGCTCGCATTTCTGCTGCCTCATGCCATCATCATCGGCTTTCAGAGGGAGAGAGAGAGGGAAAGAGAGAGAGACAGAGGCTGTGAAAGACAGAAAAAGAGAGGGAGCGATGGGGCAAATGTGAAGAAGATGAAGTTACTATGCAGCGCAAAGTGAGACTTAAGCACTTAAGGCCTATATACTTCATTATACGACGAATAGCACAAACAATAGATTGATAGATATAGATGTTTTACATTTCAGCAAATGTGTGAAAATTCTTGAACGCTTTCACCTAATGGCATGCCCAAGACAGGGATGTCAGGGGTTGACAGAGGTTAAAGGAGAATTCCATGCTAGAAGGCTTTTTTACCTTTCTTACCTTTCTTTGTAGTCGTTACGTCCCCACCAAAGAGTTCCAGGTGTTTTTTTGTGCAAAAACTCCTTATTGGCTATTTCCCCTACTATAAGCCCTCAATGAATTGCATTGAATTGAATGGGGCTATGGGGTGTTGTGCTAATTTGCTTATTTCCATCGAAATAAGTAGTAAAGTGTGCCGCTTGGGATATTATTTACATTATGAAGAGAGGATATATACAAAAAAAGCAATGGAAATAAGTGAATTATCACAACACCCCATAGCCCCATTTAATTCCCAATCAATTCAATGCAATTCATTTAGGGCTTATGGTAGGGGAAATAGCCAATAAGGAGCTTTTACACAAAATAACACCTGGACCTCTTTGGTGGGGACGTAACAAGTACAAAGAAAGGTAAGAAAGCCTTTTAGTATGGAATTCTCCTTTAATGGAGAGAGACAGAAAGAACCAGAGACAGACACATATAGGTGATCACCCGTAGGCACAATTTTCTCTCATCACGGTGCAGAGAGTAAAAGAGTGAGTAAGCAAAATAGAGACTTCTCAGCAGCTTTGTGTGAGCGCTCACATTGCAACTACTTCCAGTCCAGAGATGCCACCAAAGTGGAACTCAACAAAAAGGTCAACAAAATCATGTCCAACTTTCTACAATAAATGTCCTCTGTGTTACATTTCAACATATCCAATATAGGCCAATATTTTTTAATGGTATGATGCTGTATTTGCCAGAATAATAATAATGAATAAACAATAATTAATGATAATAGTTTATCCTCAATCCTTTGACCTCATCGTGTGATGTAGTAGAACCTGAAGTGACCAACCTGTACTTCCTCCTTCCTTACAACAGTATTTTCTTTTGGCGTTTCCTATCCTGTTTCTCCATTGGCTTCCATAGTAAATAAAATAGAAACTGATCGTGAAAGTGAACCACCAAATGACTACTTCATATTCACCAAAACCAGACCAGAACTCCCACCACAGGACCCAGGCAATCAAGTAATACCTTTGCAACCACTATATTAATGGCAAGTATTTCCTACAGCTTTAAGTCCAAAAATCCTAACTAATAACTAATCCTTTAACCACTTATATTTTGGCTATTCAAAAATAAATATTATATCTATACAGGCTCACAACAAGTTGCATCATGAGCTTGTAGATTGGCTATTTTTTTCCTTTGTTTACTGTACATTTTGGAACATTAATCAATATGAATATTTTGTTATCAGGGTCCCTTCCCTGATCGTGGACTACAGGAGGCAGAGGAGCACACCCTATTGTCATCGACGTTGTTGCAGTGGAAAGGGTTATGCAGTGACTTCAAGCTCCTCTGCATACACATATGAGGACAGTTTCCACCTCACTGCCATTAGACTGTCGAACAGTGCCCTGAGCATCTTTCGATTATTCATTTGAATAATCGAATAATCGATTATTCATTTAAAAACAAGAGTAATTTTTCTGTTTTACCTCTTTTGTATTATTGTACTCTAATGTCTAATGTAAGCCTTTCAAATGAAATGTGCCATACAAATAATGAAATAAACTTGCCTTGCCTAGTTGCCTTACCTTCTATCTGTTACTTGTCTACTGTATACATCTGCTGCTTTGTTTTTACCTCGTGTATCTGTTATCTGCTGCCACCCACCCATGCACCCACTCAACACTTCACCTCCAAACGGACATCAAAACATGGATGCAGCATTTTATTTGGGTGGTGGTGGAGTGAAGTACCTGCCCACTGAGACTGCATGGATTCCTCTGCGCCGGTGCCTCCAGCTTGGCCGGGCATTCCAACAAACACTATTTACTGTGTTATATTATATTGCAAGTGGGAAGCCAGCAGTGTTCTCTGTCGCTATCGATCCGATTATTCAAAATTACTGCAGATCTCCCAGACGAAGCACCGAACAGGGCATTCTCAAGGCTCATTCATAGTCTGGATTTTCGGTGGTGAGGTGACCACCGGAGCTGAAATAGCGGTGGTGAGTAAAAATAGAGAGAAGGGCTAGGGTGGTGGTTTGCTCTTCACCGCGGCTTGTGACGTCATGTTGTAGTTCGGTGGTCACCTCACCACCGAAGATCCAGACTATGAATAACGCTTCAGTCACCGCCCCCTCTTTGTGGAGCACACAAAACAACATCATAGATGCCCCCACCGTGCCATCACTCAAAAAGCCATGTTTGATTGTCTTTTGACAGCCCGTGTTTGATTGTCTTTTGACAGCCCGTGTTTGATTGTCTTTTGACAGCCCACGTTTGATTGTTTTTGGTCTTTTCTCAATTTCTTTTGTCTGCAGCAGGGCTCTAAGGATGGCTTCGTCAGTTGATTTGCCAGTCGCATATCTCAAAAACTACTGGTTAGACTTCCATTTACAGAAGCCTGCATCCAGCCACTCTATAGGCTGCAGCCATATGGTCTCAGCATAAATGTGGAGAGAGGCAACAGAAGAAAGATGCATTGGCTGCTGGTAGGAAAAACACAACTTTAGAAGAGCCGATGTTTCTGTCAGTGAAGATAGGGCTCTGTGGAACAACATAAACCTTAATCCCCATCTCGCATCTTCGGTATTCGTCATGCGCTGGTGTGGGAGGAGAGATACTGTACAGTATGGGGTGTGTCACACTGCTATTTTGGAGTCAATGATTGAGGACCACGATTTATGCCATCCTCCTACACTTGTATCATGTCTACCAGCATACAGTGAGTCGCAAGCTCATTCATTGCTATTTTCAGTACACTTTAGCTGGTTCACCCAGATGTATGTCTACAAAATCACACAAACCTGCTTTATATTATGCTATGCTTGTCTGTTTCATATCAGCAGTAGTTATTACAGTGGTTTGCATAATTGTGGGATATAGTATGCCTACAGTTTACATTAGTTATGGTACCCTTGGCCATCTATAAATTCCACAACTGACTGTCTGTCTGTCTGTCTGTCTGTGTTTCCTATATCTCCAGAAATGTAGTTGTGTTCAACGTAGGTTCAGGAGTAGAGATCACTCTCTGCTTATCACGGCCACTCCCCGTTCTCAATCGCTTCCCTATACCACACTTGCCCTCACTCATGAGCCACTCCCCATTCAAATCACCTGTATCCACTACACCTGCCTCCACTCACCACAGCCAATCCTTGCTGCAATCACCACAGTATAAATACACTTGTGATCTCACGGCCGGCTTGTTTGTTCTGCTGACATGGGTCGTGACTCGTGTGTAGGGATGTCCCAATTTCTGTTTTGGCTGATACCGAATACCGATACCAGAGAATGATATTTATAATAATAAACAAGAATTGAATCAATTAAATACCAGCTGCTGCCTTATATCCCATGGCTGAGAGGTCGGCTAGAGGTAAAAAGTGTGTGGTTGCCTAGAGACAACGTAGCCAATCAGGACGATAGATTGTCAGTACAGCCAATGAGAAACATAGGTCTCAGCTACAGCAAGTGGGCGTGAAAGCACCGCAGAGAGAACATTGACCAGCTGTGCTTACACAGCAGCTGGTAAAAAAAAGAAAATTACTTATTTTATCTTGTGTTGTTTATAGCAGACTCCTCACTCAAATGTGCACTTGCAGTTTGGGCAACTCTAAAGCAAACTCCACATGCCCCAACATTTTATTTACTTGCCATAGTGTCAACCCCTTTAATACCCCTGTGTCGGATCAGTGGTTAGACTGGCATATTTGCCGATACCGATACAGGATCGGGATATCTCTAGTCGTGAGTACTGCTCTTGTAGATCGTCTGTTTCTGCCATTCACTGCTTTCAAATCCATCGTCCTCCACCCCAACCACCTCCTTCGTCCTCCATTATTGTCTCTTACTTCTCTAGCTCTAGGAATCCAAGGGGGGCAGTGACTGAGCAGAGACGACCTCTTTGAGCTCAAGTAGAGCAATGATGGCCGTCAGCTCCCGAGACTTCACCCCACCCACTCACCCAGATTCTCGTCCTAACCTTGGGTTCCTCATCCCATTCCACATTCATCTCATTTTGTTTCAATAAACTGTCAAACATAACTTCCCACTTGGCTGAGGAGCCAAGAGAGAGCAATGTGTGAAGTACTAAGGGTAGAATAAAAGCTTATTATCAATAACCTAACCAAAGTCAAACTGATCAGCAAAAGTTCCTAAAAAAATCCTAAAAAAATGATTTATATATTAACTATAGTTATTGCAAAATAAAAAGGACCCCCAAAATATTTCACGGCTTCATGGGGTGTGTAATTTATAGACAATTTGTCATTCCAACTACTGGAATTATGTGGCACTGGCCATACAGGAAATAAGACATCTGTGAATGTTTCATGTCTGGAGGGAGGTTAAGGTGGGTGAAGTTTATCTAAACGCCAGACTTCTCTTCTCCCTACACCTGTGTGTGTGTGTGTGTGTGTGTGTGTGTGTGTGTGTGTGTGTGTGTGCTCCGAGGCGCACCGAGGCACAGCAGAGATGGGAGCGCAAAATGATCTGTACTCCCATAGATTATCATGACATCATATAAAATGCTCATATGCCATGTTAGCTACAGTATGTTTATAGATCATGCTGAGTATTTATATTTAAACAAGATTAAGAAAGTCTCCACTCAGATCCCCACACACAGTGACATGTTTACGCACAGACAGACATCTGTACACTAGGTGTCCACGTCTATCCATGGTAACGAGACATCTTTGCACTTATACTGTATATGATTTCTCCGTCTCCAACTGTTTTTACTCCTCATTCATCTGCCACATTGATTTCTTAATTTCCTTGATGCGATTGCATTCACACCTAACCTGACTTCGCCAGATTGCGGCAGTATTGAGTTCACCAGTTCCCTCATCCAGTCTGCATCTGGGATCTCTCAAGCAGAAACGATGAACCCGGAAGCAGCGGGACAAACATTTGATATCTCCATAATAATTTCGAGTTGTAGTCTTGTGTTTACATTTGCACTGTGGCAGCGCTTCAATATGTCATACAATGTACTGTAAGTCTAGCGTTGATCCCGCCTCTAGCGGCCTCATACAGCCGCATATCGCTCCGGCCAGAATTGGACCGGAGTGTATCATCTCTGGCTGAGAGTTCCCAGACTCTCCCTGCTGGCAGAATGCAAATGTTGTCCAGCAGGGAGAGTGGTTTCCCCAGGCTAATTCACACCTGCAGTGAATCGAAGTCAGGTGCGCTTGGAAGCGAAGTGAAACCCACGTTTTTAGTAGGAATTGAAAGTAGAATGTGGTTGCACATCAGGATTCGAATGAGCCTTTACACCTGCCAAACGAAGCACACTTTCCGACATTCTGGTGTGAATGCGACCTTTGTTGGCTGAGAGCAAAACTAAATGGCCTACAGGAGAGATGTCGACAAGCTGACACAGTGCAAGGAGATTAGTCCATGATGGGCCAGGAGAGATCTCGGTACCACTAAAAACGGACAAGACATTTGCTTTCAGCTAGTGCTACAATGAATGACACAAACAAAAGCCACTCAGCAGATTTGATGGTTGGGCGGACCCAGACCTGATTTACAGTGTGTGACTGCTGCAGCAGAGGCATAAAATAGCCAAGAAATATAATTTTGTGCAGAGTCAGCCCAAATACACTAAGAGCCAATTCCATACTCCTATTTTACCGCTGTTTCGGCGCTGTAGTGCCGAAATGATTTCGGCTCGTCAGAAATTTTCAGTAGCACCGAAGAGACGACTTCAGGACGGTACCCTCCCCCCCGAACCTCAAATGACGTCACATTGTAGGCTCTACAGAGCCGAACCGACTTTTATTCGACTCTAAAATAGCAGTATGAATCGGCCCTAACACTGACATCTCCCTATTCATGTGCATTCTGTATGTTACGTGTGTACTGTACTGTACAGTATGTAGTGATTATTTTGTGTGAGCCAGTCCCAAGAGGAAGTTTATTGTGTGGCACTGGGCAGACCACCAGCACAATGTTTCATTAACGATTCTGGATGATTCTGTGTTGTTTTTGCCCTCACTCTGTGGGATGCAAAGTCCATTGGGAGTAGGCTACTCCTGTGAGAAGATGCAACCAGCTACAGTATTACACAGTGCCGGATAATCCCTCGTGGTGCCCGGTGCTATACGACCTGTTTCGGTCGTATAGGGACCCTGGGACTGTGTGTGTGTGTGTGTGTGTGTGTGTGTGTGTGTGTGTGTGTGTGTGTGTGTGTGTGTGGCCGCTTCACCGTTTTAGCGCTCCTTCAGCAGCCTTTGCTACCACCCGCTTCGAATGTTTTTTTTTTGTGATCAAGTTTTTTATCCCGCTTCGAATGTTATAGTAATCACCAGTATGTTCTTATCTGGAACATGGACCATTTCCACATACTGCCTACCGCGAGTAGGCCATTAGGAAATGCGGAAGTGAAAACATTGTGAAACTGACTTACATGGCCGGTTAAGACTGATATGAGGTTAGGGGACTTACGTGGCTGGTTTAGACTGAGGTTAGGGGTTAAGGTTATATTCAGGTTTATGGTTAGTAAATAGTCGGACAACACAACCAAGACAATGGTTGACAACAACGTCAGTATGTGGAAATGTCCATACTGGCTGCATTGCATGCTGCTGATAACGGCTGATGACAGAGATTAAATCATGTGATATCATCCGCTACTACATTCTGGCACTTTTGCGGCGATAGTTGAGTCTTGTTTCACTTTCTCCCTGCCGTTTTATTGAGGTTTTTTGAAGGGGCTAGCCCCTCCTATATTCAGCTGTTAGTGTAGATTTTCATCTTACACAAACAATAAATTCCCATTGACAATGAATGGAGAATTTACGTCATATGTGTCTGAGCAAATCGGCTTAGTGTCTATTCTTGTCCTACACAAACACAAAGTGGAGATTTTTTTAATAATCTGGGGACCCCCCAAAATAATTTGGCGACCCCCCCACCCCCCCGAGGGGTCGCAGCCCTCAGGTTGAGAACCCCTGCCCTAAAGCCCTTGTGTAAGCCGGCCCTTACACAAGCATCACATAATAATGGAGTACATTTAGCCACTGTCATTGTACACGATACACGCTGCCATGAGTGGGCAACAAAAGGCTTTAGAAATATGAAAGTACTGTAGGTATACATCAACTCGACTGTCATGAACAGTTATGATTATTATGATGAGTGATGACCTCTGTGAATATATAGATTCCTTATATGGCTCTCCAATTGTGCTTATAGGAACAAATAATCTGGTATATTGAATAATGGTAAATAAAACTAATAAGGGTACACCCCAAGTTATAAGTATACAGTAGGCTATATCAGTAAGAAAAACTCAATATAAATGTGCTTAGAACTTTAAGCTTGGTAGGATACAGTATGTAAGGCCCAAACCGCAACAATGCAACAGGCAACTCCTTGCAACAAAACAGTTTTAAGGACATGTCACACCAATGCAACTCCTTTCAACTGCCATTGGGATAATGGTTTCATGCAACTACTCGCAAGCAATTCTGGTTGCAAGGAGTTGGATGGCGAATCATTGGAGCGGTTTGGGCCTAATATTTGTTGTCTTGATTCCAGTACTATTTTTCAATACTGAGTAAAATAGTATTTTCCGAAAATGTAATAAAACTGAATCATAATCCAGTCAATTTGGTGAGGCCAGAGATTTACACCTGTATGTTTATGTTAGTCACGTGGCCTGCAGTCCAGTCAGTAAATAATGCACAGAATTCATCAATCATGCCATCGAGATTTTATATCATAATGACATTTCTCAGATTTCTTGCTTTGAAAGAGAGCTAATTTGCCTAATACTAACGAGTTATGGAACAAGCCAGGGTCATTAGTTGTTGTAAATATAATTTCTAATTTCATCATTCACTTCACTCTAGTCTGGTCCCAATGTTCTGCCAAATGAATAAACTCTTGTTTTTGGAATACATATAGCCAGTGATTGTGTTTCACATTGGTCAATATTTCATGTTGAGATGGAAACAAGAAGTCATGTGACACCATAAGAAACATATTGCTGATGACGGCATGGAGTGCAGAGTCACTGAAGGGGGGCATTCATCACTGCTTTCATTTCACCTATGGCTGCAATTTCACAGCTGCAACAAAACAATACTGCAGCTGCACCTGTATAGTTGACTGCGGCATTGCTGTGTCAAAGATTTCCCCATGCGATTCAACACAAAATGTAATGTTACAAATGGGTAAATTAAACATTTTTTGTGTGTAGCTGAGCTGACACAACTCACACAACTAGAGCCTATATGAAAAGAAAGGCCCCATCATATAGTCATTACCAGATTAGGCGGAGCATGCCTCTCTGCTGATCAAATGCAAATGTGTCAGGATTACTTATAACTGATGTTAAACAGACTCTAACTGTGCACTGTTAGAACTAAGTTATAATCTCTGAAGGTTGTTTGGCTTGGCTATCAGTGAGCCAAAGTAGTATTCACCATGTTGCTCTCAGGCTAAACAACCACTTGAATGAGAAAAGGGAATCATGCTTTAGCTTAAAATCCATATTCCCGGAAAGAATAACTTAATACAAGTTCTTCTGTCCACAACCGTATAGTCCAGCAGGCTAAACAGATGCTCCTTTCAAAAGCACAAAGACATCATGTAAGATTTGTCATAGGCCAGTGGCTCTGCAGAGCCCCAGGTGCTGAGGATTCTTAATGTACACCATCTGGAGACAAGTTAAGATCATGACCCTCATTACTGGCATCATACAAGGGAACATAGAAAGAGTAGTGCTGCTCTCTCTTCTGTGTGTGTGTGTGTGTGTGTGTGTGTGTGTGTGTGTGTGTGTGTGTGTGTGTGTGTGTGCGCGTGTGCGTGTGTGTGTGTGTGTGTGCATGTGTGCGTGCGTGGCACTGGCATCAATAGGTCTGATGGGTGGATATTTGTAGCTGCACCAAATATAGCTTATGTCCCAGGTGTGAACATGAGCACAGTGATGTTCACTGGACAGAATTCGTTTTTTTTTATTATTTTTTTAGAAAAATTCTAAAGAAAATATGTTTTTTCCAGAGTTTCCTATAGATTCTTATTGTCGGGCTATCCTTATTGCATTCATTGCCAATGGCATTTGCCATTATAAGATCATACCAGCTAACTTGTAGGCTGCCTGCCAATATAACTCAAGAGCTTATTACTGCACCAAAGCACAGCTGGAGCCTGGAGGGACCTGGATTTCAACTCTTGCGCACAATAAATGCGTTGTTAGTTAGACTGCGTAAAATAGCCCATGGCTACTTTAGCTCTTTGACACTGCACAACTTTTTAAAACGATGTAGCGTATAGCCCCGTAGCCTAATTCTAATTTTCCTAAAATAGCCTAGCCCAATACGACAGAAAGTAGCCTACCAACATGACATATAACCTTTACAAACTATAGATTATTTGAACATTGAAAGATTGAAAAACTGTATGCTTCACTGCGTGGCGTGCGGTATCACATAGATGTCGCCTGATAGGACAACCCCGTTTTCTGTCAAACACTGCTGCAATACCGCTATTAAAGGATCCGTGACTCTGCTGCAGCAGCAGCCACTTGCAGCCCAATGCTCCCTGCCTGTCCTCCGGCATGTGCAACCACCACCACTCGCCTGTCGGGTGGTGGAGGATGCCGCTATGGCGCTACATAACGATACATGATGAGACATGACATGATGAAGATGAACGGGTGTCATTGAGTTGAGTGTGTTTTATTAGAACCCACCTCTGTCCTCTGCTGAAGCCCGGTGCAGTGCCCGCTGCTCCAGCCTGGTCGACACGGTGGAGAAGATGGATCGAGGTGAATGAAGATATAAAGACCGCACTAGATCTTCCCCCTGGAGAAGAGATGGGGGCAAAATTAAGGCGAAAGGGGGAAATGTGTGAGAGGGAGAGATGCTCGCTGCTCGCCGACCGAGTATTTATCCTTTAACGCTATGGAGTTAGGAGTCTGCCTTTGCGGATAGGCACATCTCAGAGTGTTTGTGTGCGTTGTGGGTGCGTGGGAGAGAGAGAGAGAGAGAGAGAGAGAGAGAGACTACGTCCGTACGTCGAGGTAATGAGAGCATGTGAAGGAGGAGGGATGTTGCGCGTACGCCGCGTAGCTCGGAGAAAGTGAATCAATGAGGACAAACGTTACCTCTCTGGACTCTGGCTCTCAGGCTCTCTTCACTCCATCCAAGTCGATGGAGTTTGTTTTTGGATGAGCTGTATGCCTGTATTTTTGTTGTGTTGTGTTAATTAGTTAAAGTAGCCCGCATACCAAATGTAGGCAGTAGGCCTAGTGTTGGGAAAGTTGGTGGGTTAATTGCTAAGGTGTCATGAAAACATTTTTTTAAATATAACTCCAATACCAAATGCAGAGGATAAAATAAAGCATAGCTTATAATTTCTCCATTGATGTTGTGGTAGCCTATATCCTCCTACTTCCCTCAATCAGTAAAGGAAACGTCACCCTTTTTGCAAAAATATATATGTTAATGACATTTAGAAGACTTACTGTAGAACACTTTCCTGGGGGTCTTTATGGAGTTGGAACAACTAAGGTTCGGGAGGTTTTGGCCAAGCAGAAGACAACCCACCTGCCTGCCATCTCCACCCTTGCCAACCAAACTCCACCCTTGCCAACCATGCAAACCACTCACCCACCTCCAACTAACCTGGCCACTCCTACCTCGCCCATAACTGTGGGTACTTAAACTCAAGTGTCAAAAATGCCTTGTGCCAGTTTCTTGTAACCCACCCTCCCTCCCTTTCTCCTTAATCTGCAGGTTCCAGAGGGGGTTCTACTATACCACTCAGGCTCACGCCTCGACCCCTAAGCCAAAGTATCTGGGTCCGCCCCCTCGAACCTCTGGTCCCACCATGTATTCTAAGCCCTGGCCGTTTATGATGCGCACTCCATGCTGCGCATGCGGCGCATCCATAGACGACCATGCTGCTTCACCATGTATTCCATGCCCTGGCCGTCTACCCCACGCGTCCCATGCCTCGCATGCGACGCGTTCTAGGCGACCACGCAGGCTTCACAATGTATTCTAAGCCTTGGCCGTTTATGATGCGCACTCCATGCTGCGCATGCGGCGCATCCATAGACGACCATGCTGCTTCACCATGTATTCCATGCCCTGGCCGTCCATGCCTCGCGTCCCGTGCTTCGCATGCGACGCGTCCATGGGCGACCACGCTGGCTCCACCATGTATTTAAGCCTTGGCCGTTTATGATGCGCTTCCATGCTGCGCATGCGGCGCATCTATAGACGACCATGCTGCTTCACCATGTATTCCATGCCTGGCCATCCCTCGCGTCCCGTGCTTCGCATGCGACGCGTCCATGGGAGACCATGCAGGCTCCACCATGTATTTTAAGCCTTGGCCGTTTATGATGCGCTTCCATGCTGCGCATGCGGCGCATCTATAGACGACCATGCTGCTTCACCATGTATTCCATGACATGGCCGTTTATGCTGCGCACTCCATGCTGCGCATGCGGCGCACCATAGACGACCATACCCCGCATGCATACTTCAAGCCTCTGCATTCGTGACCACAAGTACCCTACTCCTTCATTCAATAAACCATCTTAAAGGGTTCCTATGTCTGATGCTTGGTCTTTCCTAGTGAAATGTGTGTAATATGTGGTTTTAGATATTTTAGATTTTAGCAGTGAGCCCAGTGTCTCTGATGCCATGGACACACTGGGCTCACTGGACTTGGATGTTGTCTCAGTAAGACAGCCCTCCCCCTATCAACAAGGAGGAGCAGTGCACCAAAGCATTATGGGAATTGTAGTCCAGGGAGGAAGTGAGCCCCACTGTCCATGACATCAGAGACACTGGGCTAACTGCTCAAACCTAAAATATCTAAAACCACATATTACACACACAAAGACCCCCAGGAAAGTGTTCTAAATCTTCTAAACGTCATTAACATATATTTTTCTGCATAAAGGGTGAAGTGTCCCTTTAATGGAGACACAGAGCAGGCACGGCTGCACGCTATACGGGTCAGCTCAAATGCTTGCTGTCCTGTGTCATGCCATGCAGGTGATAAGCACTATATGTGACTGTTTTTAATTCAACTACCTGATGCTTCACTACTGTTTGTCTCACAGCCCTTCTCCGCCCCCTTTCCACGCCCCCTTTCCAGACCTAGTGGTGTTGACGTGACGTCAAGAGACCTACATTCAGAAGCCATAAACAACGCTTTTTCTGAAGGTAAACTTTATTCTATTTGGTCTAGCGGTCTTAACATCTTGTTTTCTTCATAATAATATTGGTATTTTACCATTTGGAAACAGCCTTAAATGGTGCAGAGAAAGCAGGTAGGGATGTAGTTCTGGTCCATGAGTAAGGCTATGGAGCAGGCAGAGGCCTTTTGTGTCGGTTCTGGACAACCGTGGGCCGACCGACTTGACACCGGGCACTGCAGTCCATGTGGGGGTGTGGAACGCATGTGTCGATTACAGCCATACACACGTACATACATACAGACAGACAGAGACGGAGAGGCGACTCACCGCTCACCACAACACATCTCTATTTTTACTGACCACCTAAAACTGAAATGAATAGGCCTTAAAGACTAAGTAGTAAGTTGTACACCTGTTGAGTTCTAGAGGCCTGAATCTCAGCCTACACTGGATTAAGAGCCACTGTCTCGCCACCTTGATGACGGTGCCAATGTGCTGCGATCCAGCCCAGATCCGTGCTGAATGTGAGCCCCAAGGAACTTGAAGCTGCTCTTCTCTCCACTGCAGTCCCATTGACGTGAATGCGGGCATGTCCTTCCTGTAGCTGACGCTGGGATGCTGACTTTGCTGATTTAAATTGTAATCCTGACACCACGATGTCAGGGCTCTCACTTCCTCTCCGTGCAGGCCATCTCATCAGTGTCTGTAATGAAGCCAATGATGGTGGTGTCAGTACAATTTATGATGGAATTTAAGCTGTGTGTGGCCACACAGTCGTGGGGGAACAAGGAATACAGGAGAGGAGCACACAGCCCTATGGGGTGCCCCAGCGCTAAGAGACACTGATGCTGGTGCCAATCAGCACCACTGGTCTGTCTGTCAGGAAGTCCAGGTTCCAGCTGGCGAGCTTGGAGGGTTCATCAGTAGGCAAGTAACGATATATCGTACATCGATATATATCGATATTAATCTCGACGATATGAATCGATATACTAAAATAAAAAAATCGATAAAAAAAAGTGTGAAGTGATGTTGATGCTCATTAATACATCAATGAAGGCACTGTCAAATAGATCTACATCTATCCTAAGATGCCATCAAAGAAGGCTTTTTTTTTTTTTTACAGCTATGGGTTCTAAACAAGAAAGCATGTTTACAAGAAAGATGCTGGCCGACAGCAAAACACGGCTCACGTCTGGAAACGCTGTCTGTATTTCCACCTCGGCCTCATTCCATTCCACAGACCTTGTCACACACCTGTTTCCACTCCCTCAGCTGGCCAACAGTGCCATGCCCATTTCTCACCTGAGGACACTTCTCCAATCATGCCACCACTATAAAACTGGACTCATTGCACTCACACTTTGTCAGTTCATAGATTCAGGTTTTGTTGTGCTACCATGGAGCTGTTGCCTTGTTTTTGTTCCTCTGGACCCTGCCTTGAAGCTTATGGTAATTTGCTTGTAGTCTACCTTGTTTTTTCTTTTTGGACTGCTTTACTTCTGCTTTTCTTTTAGTAGTTGTAAGCTTGCCTTTTTCTGCATTATTTAATAAATGCTTTGATTGCACTCCGCTTTGCTGGTCGTGACTCTGCATTTGGGTTCAGTAATTTTTTGCCACCGTGACAGACCTCAAATCCAGGTTAGAGGATATCTTAAGGAGAGCATATGTGATCTGCCGAGGCAGTAACATCTTCTGTATTAATTTATCCATGTAGGCTACTCTCAGATAAATTAACTCTGATTTTTACAGTGTACAGTACCTTGCAGACATTGTTCTGATCTGACACTGACTAAACTGTAAGCACGCCTTTCCCAATGGCGTCGGGCGCTTCTTTGAATCCGACCTGTCATCTCGCAGAGAGGGTCACAAAAAGGGAGAGGGGCACTTTTTGCAGCAAGGCTCCAGTTTCTGTCGTGGAGGTGTATAGAGTGACACTGCATTGTTGGGTTTATTCCACCCGTTCAGCAGTTTGATGAAACTCTGCTCCAAAGGAAGGTCGTCTGTGTCAAAAGCAGAGACAGCTGCCACACGCTAGAAATACAGCACTGCAGATTAGGTCATAGTATATAGCACTAATAGGGAATCCATATGATGATCTTGCCTGTCTACTGTATGTGAACAAAATATGGATATGCCCGATTGTAATGAAACTGGTGGAAATGCTTAATATGCTTCCCTGAAGAAACTATCCAAAGGTTTGGTCTTAAAGAGCAAAGGTCAAGGTCACAATCAATGTAGTGGTCAAGAACGAGTGGCTTCCTGGAAGACATTAGTCATTCATTTTGGGTCATAACTGTCAAGATCAGAATCCAGGTCAAGGTCAAAATTATCATATATCATTCATTCAGTCATATCTCAGGAACAGAGACATGTAGAACAAGTGTGTGTGGTAAAATGGTACATTTATATAGCGCCTTTATCCAAGGCGCTTTTACATTGTGCATTACATTCACCCAATCACACACCAATGGCGGCGGAAACCATGCAAGGCACTAACCAGCACATCAGGAGCAATTGGGGGTTCAGAGTCTTGTTAAAGGACACTTCGACACTAACTCTGGGGGAGCCCGGGTTCGAACTGGCAACCTTGCGGTTACCATCCGGGCCACTTTACCCCTGAGCCACGTGTGTGTGTTGCGGTTACCATCCGGGCCACTTTACCCCTGAGCCGTGTGTGTGTGTGTGTGTGTGTGTGTGTGTGTGTGTGTGTGTGTGTGTGTGTGTGTGTGTGTGTGTGTGTGTGTGTGTGTGTGTGTGTGTGTGTGTGTGTGTGTGTGTGTGTGTGTGTGTGTGTGTGTGTGTGTGTGTGTGTGTGTGTGTGTGTGTGTGTGTGTGTGTGTGTGTGTGTGTGCGTCCGTGCGTGTGAGCGTGCGTGCGAGCAGCTGACATGCTGCAGTAGCAGATCAAATCTGGATAATGGACAGAGTTTGATAAAGCCTTGTCTTAGTGTTTGTAAACTGTGCAGTTTGCAGATGTGAGATATTGGAATGGGACGTCACTGCAGTGCAGAGGGATACAGTAGGATGAGGTTGTACAGTAGGCTGTATCAGGAGCATCTGGTGAAAGGTTGTGCATGCCATTACTGTATAGTGTACAGTAATTGGTACTGTACTGTTCTTTACTTAGCCACACCAAAGATAGCCGATCTGTTTTTTTGGTGCGTGACACTGAAGAATAGGCCTGTTTCCCTCTTAGCTGGAAAACGGATCTGTATGCTGTGTGAAATCACCGCAACGGCAAGAGTATTTGTAATTTTCCTTAGCAGGGTATTATTCATGGTGGCCCGTTAGCCATTGGCAGGGGTGGGGCCGTCCCACCCCCAATACAAATGGACCTCTACAATAACTTTGATAATAGAGAAAATACATCATAAATAAATACTGAAACCAGTAAGGAACGTTTATGCATGTACTTGTACTATGTATGTAAACTCTTAATTTCCATTTTCCAGCCATTCAGTCGGACCCTCCAAAATAATTTGGCGACCCCCGGGTTGGGAACCCCTGGATTAGGAAACTATAGTTTAATTTAGTTTTTGTTTTCTTTAGTTCATTCTGTGGACCCATTCATTAGGACGGAGGTGTGACGGCCTCTGCAACGTGTTATTCAAATGACAACACAAAACAGAGAGCAACTAAGTTAATGGCTGATATTAGCACTGCAGTCAACAAACACGGCATACAGTTTCACCTTGAGCTGGGGTTAAAAAAACGAATCCAGCAGCCAGGTCTTATAAGGTAAAACAGATCGTCCTACACCTTTCTGACAGGTGCTGCCCACAACACTCAAGTATCCATTTCTTGTGTGGGATTTTCCTATCCAAGGTGAAACGTACGAAAGGTTGGTCACCGCTTGATACTATATGATTGATGATGACAATGCCACGTTGGTCAAAATAGGCCTGGTATGGGAGCTCCAATGCAATGATCACCTACTGTAGCTTAGACCCTCACCTCAGACATGCAGATTCCCATGCAGGCACTTATTTTTATTGATAATGATAATGAATTTATTTATATAGCACATTCCAAGACATAGTCACAAAGGGCTTTACATAACACGGTAAAAAACAACCACAACGTAGTCACAGTTACAACAAGATATCATTGAATGACAGCAAGCACAACATGAAAACATACACACAGAAATAGAATAAGGTATGCAAAAGGAAATTAAGAGAAAGCCTTAACTTAAAAGCGGGTTTTTAGAAGGGATTTAAAACATGACGCACATTTTGCAAGTCTTCCATAGTTTGGGAGCCCGGATTGTAAATGCCCTGCCACCTTTTGTGATAAGCTGGGCTGTGGGGGTCTCAAGGAGGGCTTTGTCTGAGGACCTGAGTGTGCGTGTAGGCTTATAGGTGAGATAGGGTGCTTATAGATAGGCCTATACATATTCTTGAATTATATCTGTTGAACAACAGGAGGCAAGAGAGTTGTGCTAGATCAGCATGTATGTTGAAAATTATGTTTGTTTGTTTGTTTGCTTGTTTTATGAGTTTATGAGAACAGGTCATAAGCACCAGCGGCCAGACTACATGGCATTGCAACAAAAAATTGACCAACTGACAACTGACTGACTTTATCTCTTAAGATTATTATTAGTGTGGCAACCAGACTATAGTTATTGTCACACTGTATTATTATTCTTCTGGAGTAACCTACCTAACTTCCGCTGTGACTGGCAGAGCTTTGCATAACGTTTGTAGTAGCTATGGCTGTTGTTGGTTACGTAGCCAATGTATGTTTTACAATCGTTTATAAAGACATAAGTTCGACATTTTATTGGATGATGTACACTCATAGCCACGATGCTGGAAGTTTATTAACAGAAACCAACTTCAACCTGTAAGGTCTTCTTCAGGGAATGACCACAAGAGCACATGCAGTAAGTCACACACTGGCAGCCTAGAGCCATGTGCTGTCATCTCCACTTCCTACTTTTTGAGGGGCGCTAACCCCTCCTATATACAGGTTTATAATTTGTTTTTAGTTCAATGTTTGTTTTCAAAACGCCATTGACAATGAAGGGAAAATGTACGTCATCTTGTCCCTAACACAAACATGAAATGCCATTAACAATAAAGATAATTTAATGTTTGTTTTGTCACCGTTTGTTTTACATCACCATTGCATCACCTAATCAACATGAGTTCGATTTTAGCGCCCCTCACTTCACATGGGTGTAATTTTTCAAATCAGTAATTTAGTCTCCAAACCACTTGATGGTGCCAAAGTGCTTCCAGTCCTACCTTGGCATGTGCCAAGACTGACTGATGTAATGGTGATGTAAAACAAACGTGACAAAACAAACATTCAATTCTCTTTATTGTGGCGTTTAATGTTTGTGTTGGGGACAAGATGACGTAAATTTTCCCTTCATTGTCAATGGCGTTTTTTAAACAAACATTGAACTAAAAACAAACATGGGGCCATCATTCATGGTAGTGGCCCAAATATGATTCTGTAGGCCTATAAGGCAGAATCATAAACCAGGTTCTATCATGATAAAAGGATATCCCTTCTGTAGTGGGGCCACTTTCTGCAAGAGTAAGTGTGCATTTGATTGATTGATTGATTGATACTATAGGTTGGGTTAACATGTTACTATTACTGATACTTTAAAGTACAGCCATGTATCAGTCAGTTTCCAATTAAATTGGTATCCCCATGAATCATGATATTGTTCATTATTGATTGATGGATCATTGATGATGTGCTTTTATTTTGTAGTGTGTGACAGGGAAAAAAGGAAATGCTGCACAGCAGTCATCACTTACAGCCAACATGTCTGAATGGAAATACAACACTTTGGTGACTGACCTTCACTGACCTTCATCAGGTAGGTGCCGCTACATTTAGTATTTTCATTTATCATTCAGTTTTGAACTATATTGGTTCATTATACTGACATGTTTTGAAATGGATTAATATGTGTGTGTTGATTATTATTAGGCCACACAAATAGCCCATTGTATGGCCTAATTGCCACATACTTCACAAGGTTCATGTTCGATCCTACTTGTAGTCTGTCCATCTTTGTCCATGTTGGATTCCCTGGTCCACCTTGGTCATCTTTCATTTATGTGTATTGTTTATGTATCTTGTTATTTTCTCTTAGTACTTGGGTGTCATTATCATGTACCACCACCAGAGGATAGCGTTGGACTACTTTTAGAAGCGAGAGAGTGAGTTTGTGTGTGTGTGTGTGTGTGTGTGTGTGTGTGTGTGTGTGTGTGTGTGTGTGTGTGTGTGTGTGTGTGTGTGTGTGTGTGTGTGTGTGTGTGTGTGTGTGTGTGTGTGTGTGTGTGTGTGTGTGTGTGTGTGTGTGTGTGTGTGTGTGATATAATTGAGTATTTTGTATTATTGTATGCTACTGTAGGAGACAATTTGTATTCGTCATTTTAGTGTCAAATCTTTTTGTTTTTTAGAGATACCCTATACAGCCCACGGAGGAAAATGATTATGTTCAATAATACAATGAGATGATTATGTTATTTAGGTCATAAAGAATACTTTTGCATAAATTAATGAGTAAAAATCAAATAAGTAGGCTATACAGTTAAAAGAAGGGGGGGGGGAAGAAAGCTGGTCAGTTGGTCAATTTAGGATTACGTAAACTGGAATAAACGACTATGGTACGATAATGCACATCAGTGGTTGTCAAACATGTTCGGCTCAGTAAATAACTTTTTCCATCCACCGCTGAATTACATTGTTACTTTATAGCAGCTTTATCATATTTATAAACTGTAAAACTTTCCCCCAAAGATGCAGTATAGTATGTCAGAGGAAAACTGGAGAGAATATTTGTTTCCATTAGGACAGACAGAAAATAACTTTTATACTTGCCGTTTAACCACTTTAAAGTCTTCTGGAGGTAACAGACTGGCCTTTTTACGTTTTCGGTGTGCTAGCCAATTAGGGCCCAGTTTCATTTTTTGACCTGTTGAGAACTCAAGTTTTCGCCGGCTGCTGGACACAGCTGCACTAATAACTTTGGGGCGGGCCCATCTAGAGTTTGAATGGACAGGTATCAGTCAAAAGGCAGACATCGAAGAGGAAAGACGGGGGGGGGGGGGGAGGATCAACATATGGAATGTCAGAACAGGTCAGCCACTATTTCCAGCAATAACACTTCAGCTGAAAGTCACACTCACTCTTTGTTTCTGCTAATGATGTTGATGATGGACCTCAACATTTATTTTCCTCCTGCACCCACCCATGTTATGGCAAGATGTGTGTAGCCAGTGAAAGAATTGTAAAATAAAAAAATGTTCCTTATTTTACTGGGGACGTACCCCTGGAGCCACCTCAAGGACCGCTGGTGGTCCACGGGCCCGGACCCCACTTTAAGCACCACTGGTGTAACGTCTTGAATGGAACAAAGGAAAAGGGATTACTTCTGAATATCCTTGTCTGCCCTTTTTGCTTGTTCCCAAAAGGAGGACATTGTCTTTGTTACTGGCTGGAGCAATTATCTGCTTGTCTGACCTTGTTCACCAATAATGCACCATTTTGATGATCTTGCAAACACACTTTCCATCCTCACTCCAACTCCACGGCTCTGTGACACCCAGCAGGCTGAGTCCATTCTTAGCCTGGGGCAAAGTGTCACTTTAGCCCATAAGAAAATGGGTAAAAAAAAAAAGAAGCTGTGCTTAAATGGCTATTGTGGACGGGGTAATGCCTAACTGTAGAATTGGCATTGAACAGCCTATAGGCTCGTTATTGTATACTAGCATCTGGGTCAATCTGTGTGAACATGGCCTGAACCAGTCCGCTTAGGCCACTATCCTAGATTAGGTGATGTACAGTATGAGTTAGCTACAGACAGACTGACAGTAGAGTGACCCTAGCTTACTGTAGGTGATGTACAGTATGGGCTATAGCTACAGACAGACTGACAGTAGAGTGACCCTAGATTACTGTAGGTGATGTACAGTATGAGTTAGCTACAGACAGACTGACAGTGGAGTGACCCTAGCTTACTGTAGGTGATGTACAGTATGGGCTATAGCTACAGACAGACTGACAGTAGAGTGATCCTAGATTACTGTAGGGTACAGTATGGGCTATAGCTACAGACAGACTGACAGTAGAGTGATCCTAGATTACTGTAGGTGATGTACAGTATGAGCTAGCTACAGACAGACTGACAGTAGAGTGATCCTAGATTACTGTAGGTGATGTACAGTATGGGCTATAGCTACAGACAGACTGACAGTAGAGTGATCCTAGATTACTGTAGGTGATGTACAGTATGAGCTAGCTACAGACAGACTGACAGTAGAGTGATCCTAGATTACTGTAGGGTACAGTATGGGCTATAGCTACAGACAGACTGACAGTAGAGTGATCCTAGATTACTGTAGGTGATGTACAGTATGGGCTATAGCTACAGACAGACTGACAGTAGAGTGATCCTAGATTACTGTAGGTGATGTACAGTATGAGCTAGCTACAGACAGACTGACAGTAGAGTGATCCTAGATTGCTGTAGGGTACAGTATGGGCTATAGCTACAGACAGACTGACAGTAGAGTGATCCTAGATTTATGTAGGGTACAGTATGGGCTATAGCTACAGACAGACTGACTGCCATGCATGATTATTGATTAAGTCAAAAGCACCAGAGCCACTACTACACTGTATTATATCAACACTAGAATTAGGATTGTAACGATATGCTTTAGAAAGGAGGGGCCATCACTGATAGCCATTTCTTGCAGGTATTGATCAGTGCAAAGTAGTAACATACATTGTTATTTTAACACGATCACACAAAGCACCTCTCTCTCTCTCTCTCTCTCTCTCTCTCTCTCTCTCTCTCTCTCTCTCTCTCTCTTAATGCTCTCATGCTGCATTCACATGGAATCAGGCAAGCGGTAGACGGCAACTGGCAAAACCTGCTGGACGGCACGGCACGGTAAAAATATGACATATTTTAACATTACCGTTGCCGGTTCTGGCTGCCGTGCCGTCCTGTTCCGTTTACCGTCCTGCTCCCGTCCACTAAAATGATGTCTGGTTGCCGTCTACCACTTGCCTGATTCCATGTGAATGCAGCATCACTCATGAGCATTAATGGTGGGGTGGGTGTCAGGCAGGGGTGTAGTGGAGGGGAAGCCGCAGGGTGGTGACACTCCTCCACTACTATCATGGTTTTCAATCAAACGCCAGCATCCATATTCTGGATGAGTAGCTTGAGAGTGAAGAAAGCTATACAGTACGTTCACAAAGGGCACAGACATTTCTGCTACCAAAGTGATTGCTGTCTTTAATGCACTAACGAGCACAGAACGTGTTTGACAACCCCGTTGACGTTCAAAGAGATCAATAAAGAGCTCATGGGAAGTGCAAGAATGAACTAAAGACCAGCTGACAAATTACCCAGTGAGGCTTTAATACAACAAAGAGCTTTAACCTGCACTTATACCAGAGCATCTGTATGGAGATTTCTGGGGGAAACGTTAGCGAATATATTTAATGTAGAGTGAAAACAGAAAAGTGACTATAATAGAGACCTATAGGGACTCTGGACAAACAAGTATAGGGTTGAGGTGGTTAAGGGCACATGAGCCGTGGACTCATCGGCTCCGTGCTGCGCTGGCGCTGCTGTCATCTATGTCGGACAACACCGACATCTGTGAACATGTGGAGCCCATCAATTTGTCTTCCTCTCTTGCTCTCTCTCTCTCTCTCTCTCTCTTTCCTCTCCATCTCTCTCGCTCCCTTTTGAGATTTACACACGGCACAGACAGAATTTCTTTCAAACTCCTTTCTATTTTCCAATCTCCCCAATCTGTTTGTGCTTTGGCTGACGGTCACGGAGTCTGGGTCACGGTGTCTGTGTAGGCCTATACTCTGTGTACGTGTGTGTGTGTGTGTGTGTGTGTGTGTGTGTGTGTGTGTGTGTGTGTGTGTGTGTGTGTGTGTGTGTGACTGTGTGTGTGTGTGTGTGTGTGTGTGTGTGTGTGTGTGTGTGTGTGTGTGTGTGTGTGTGTGTGTGTGTGTGTGTGTGTGTGTGTGTGTGTGTGTGTGTGTGTGTGTGCGCGCGTGTGCGTGCGTGTGTTTACATGAGAAGTACCCACATCAGTATGTGATGGATTGTGTTTGGGTGGGGTCCTTATATCTGTTAAAAGTTGGCTACGTTTACATGTTCGTTCACACTTTGTTACAGCGAGACAAGGCCATGTCTTATACTGTTGTCTACATGTTGGCATGATGCCAAACGGTATACCGCTGCAGTTGTTGAGAGACTGTCAAAGAGCTGAGAGCAAATTAGTGACAAAGACCACACTTTACAGACATCACATGCAAATGGGTCTGAACGTGGGTGTGTACTGTATAAGTATGTGTCCCAGACATAAGAATCTAGTAGGGGTCCATGGTCTGATGCATGTCAAACTGGGCGTCCTCGAAATGAAAATGTTTGATACTTACTGCTTTAAGCAGGAGTGGAAGTAGGCCTGCAGTAGCCATACTTTACCAGAATAGTAGTAAAAAGAATCCATTCACAGTTCATTTCAGTGATTGAAAGTGTACATGTACAGTATATTCAAGTAAATAGGATGGTGTAGTTCCTCACTAATTAAAGTAAAAGTTAAATGTTGTAATGTCGATGCAAGTGAAAATTCTCAACTTTAATAATAGCTTGCTATGTGTGTGTGAATGTCCTCCTGTACAGCATCACTGAAAACAACAGTACTTCAAAGCTCAAGTCAGGTCAAACGTTTTTTTTTATTGTATTTTATTCGTCTCAGCGAATAGCATACAGTAGTCCTATGTCCCTAAAATAAGACATCAATAAAAGAGCATAGCCTGGATGAATCCCGTAATGCCAAAGTAGCTATACAGAAAAAAGCAGTTAAGACTTCATAAAACAAACCTGGGGCTCTGCAACGTAGCATTCTTCTTAACATAAGTTTGCAGTTCCTTTTACTTTGGGGTTTATTTCATGACACTTTACTTCACTGATTACCTGAGGTCGGATCTGCTGGATTTGTAATGTATCCCTAATACATTCAGCCTGCCAGCCACTTTGCCTGCCCCCTTATTAAAGAGGCAATTGTCTACATAACAGCTTTTATTGCCAATTCATTCTGTCATTTTTTATATTCCTGGCAATGTCATTACAATAGCCAAGTATTCCCTCAGTAGAGACTTTACTGTCTGGTTTTACTTGTGCACTTCTAGGACAATCAAATAGGATAAAATGAATGAAAAAAGCTCAGTGATTCAGTGACTCACTTGCTTATAGAAATACGTTCTGCTTCTTTAATGGTGTAATTTGTACAGATATGAATTTCAAAGCTTTAGCAAGATGAAGTGCACAGAAGTTTGTGTTTATTATGGAAGCTGATAAGACTGTATGTGTTGTATGATGTGATCCTGGTTGAAATAAAGCCCATAAAATATAATCGTGAAGTAGACAAAAAAACATTTTTGTGTGTGCATTCGTGCATGGAGAGGGAGGGAGGATAAAGTACTTTTCCTGTTGAAAATGTCCTGTATGTACTGTAAGAAAAAGTATTGGCTTAAAAATGTACGTAAAGTACTGTTTATTTTACAATTTTTCACCTTTTACAAAATAGCTGCTGATCTTCAAGCTTGTGAACATTGTGAGCTTGTAGTAATCTACATATAATAATAGTATTAGTAGTTGAGGAGCTTAAGTGTGTAATGTATGTTTTGTAGTAATAATGTTAATCAGCAAAGTAACTAAAGCTGTAAAGGTAGTAGTGGAGTAAAAACAATTTGCCTCTGAGATGTAGTGGAGTAGAAGTTTGAAGTATTGAACCTTGTAAACACTGAAGTAAAGTCAATTAAATTACTGCAACATTACTCTCACAGTACAGTAGCCTACTTCAGTAAATCTATTTACTTTTTACGTACTGAGAGGTTTTGATATATAATATTTGAGTTACATCAGAGATTTCAGCAACTTTGGAAGATCCAACCATTGCCAGATCCCTTTCTGGAAATAAATGATTTACATGCTGCACTGGGCAGATTGCTGAAATTATTATTATTGGCTCTGGTTCATAACACAGCCCGTTTCAGCGGTTCTAGGAGTGTCGCACACATCCCGCCACCAGATAGCCATGCATGAAAGCCAAAGTCATCGGGCAAAACAATAAGAGGGTGAGAAGTGAAATTCAGTGGAGGTCTGGAGGTGAACTCGTAAAACAAGAAGGGGGTGGCGTTTTTTCCCATCTACATAGATTTTTCCGTGCAATCTATCATTCACGGCCTGTCTCTGTCTTTCTGTACTTTCCTCTCTGTCCATCTTCTCATGAGCTCTCTGTGGTGATAGAGAACACTCCTTAGAACTGTCTGTGAACCTCCCAGCTTTTGTGTCTTAAGTGTCTGCCTCAAAGGCACATTGTGAAGTGTCTTTCTTTGCACTTCATTCTCTTTCCATTTCTAATTAAGTCTGCTATAGTCAAAGTACTGGCAGTCACTGAAGCAGCAGTGTTTGTCCATATCACCAATGGAAGAACAGTCAACCACACATTAACTTTGTACTCTCCCAATCACTTTCAAAGTCATATCTGGGCTCTGCATTACCCATCTTCTTAGTAGCCTATGCATAGCATTCACATACACGAAACGTACTGCTCCCGCATGCGCAGAGGCTGGTTCTGCCATTATATCTCTTCTATAAATTATAATAGCCTAAAAGAAAGGGGATATCATAATTTCAAAATAAGGCTAAAGGTGTGTGCAGACCAACTAGAAAGGGTGAAGAAACTGCCTTTGGTTAAGGCAGCGCAGGGTGCTCAGCTTTGAAAATAACTTGCCTCATAAACCAACTAAGTGGAAAAGGCGGCACTCCAAAATAAAAGATGCAAGACAGCTAGGCTCAGATGCAATTTCTCATGTTTATTTGAGAATGCTGACGCGTTTCGGCAAACAGCCTTCTTCAGAGCAGACTAAAAAGTGAGGTGCTCTGTGGAACTCTCTGTGTCTACCCAGGGCTGTGTTAGTCATGGGTTGCAGCTTCCATCGTTTTATCATAACAACTGAGAATATTGCCAAATTCTATTATTCTTAATTAGGCACGAAAGTGCTGGGAAGAAGGGACAAAACGTTATGTTTGCTTAAATCTTTTATGTATATTGGATCTTGTAAGAGGGGTGGAAATTGATGTTTCAGCCAATTAAAGCGAGTGACATGAACTGTGAGTGTGCTGGAAAGCTTCCCAACATGGAGGTCAACGCACTGTCCCTCATTTCCTTGACCGAGACATTGGCCAGCTGCTCTGTGTGTGTGTGTGTGTGTGTGTGTGTGTGTGTGTGTGTGTGTGTGTGTGTGTGTGTGTGCGTGCACGTGCGTGCATGCGTGCATGCTTGCATGCGTGCACTATATGGAGGAATTGAGGAAACATCTGAAGCATGCATCCAGCATGTAGACATCCACATTACCAACATGCCACTATGCACACACAGCTGTTCATGTCATTAGTCTTCATGAGGCTTTTAAAACATACACTGTAAAATCCTTAATGTTCCATGTGTACACTCTTCGGAGTTAAATTAATATCTCCCATACAATTTCACTGTACAGGGACTCGACTGCTGTCAAGTTATTCCTAAACATTATTGCTATGTATGTCAATTGCTTTTAAATGACTATTTATGCATGTTTCCCCAATGGACTAGTCTACATTTTTAGACACATTTCTGCTGATCATTTCGATCCTGTGAGGTCATAATTGTTTCCGATGGAGGCGGAAACCATGCAAGGCACCAACCATCACATCAGGGTAGGCCTATCTCTATAGCAGTGGCTCCCAAATGGTGTGTTCAGGCACACTATTGGGCTGTGAGATTATCGTCCATGTGTGTATGTTATGTTTCTGATAACCACACGTAAATATATGTACAACACGTTTACATTGCAGTAGCCCATACTTTGTGTTTCCTAATACCCTTTTTTGGCTACATATTTTTTCTATGAATTCAGACTTTTGACATTTTGAAACATTTCGGTCAATCTTAAATTGTGACAGCAGAATTGCTTTGTTCAGTTGTTGACATCGATGCCATAAACGTCATTTTCAGTTAAATTGTCTAAATGAAAGGAACAAGCTTGTGTTCAAATGAATCTAGTGTACAGGATATATTCACTCACTGCAATACTTACATAATAAAAGGTTTGTCATTGACAACAGTAAAAGAAAAGAGTGCTTTTACATCTCCCTGCAGTACATAATATGTTCAATGGAGGGCAGCCTTATCAATAGGAATAGGAAAGCCTATACTGTACCACACAGCCTCAGCATCTCAAGTATTGCCAAATTACCAATACAGCTCGTCTTTGTCACAGAATATGCCGGTTCCCGGGGGAAGGAGGGGGCATCATGAATCATTGTCGGAGTATGCAGTCAGTAAATCAACCTTCAATCAATATTGCACAAAAGTCTAAAGCTCTCATTTATGTCACAGGAAAATATTTAAATGCTGAGTTGAACCGCGAGGCTCTGACTTCTTGCCCGGCTGCAATCTAGTGTTGAATCTGGTGTCAGTGTTCTCGCCTTACACCTTGTACCCTTAGGGCTTAAGTACTACACAACCTTACACTGGTAAGGTGTGGAGGTTTCACAGTGGCGGAAAATGTTTTTCTTAAGTAAAAGTATCATTACTGCAATGTTACAAGTAAATTCAATTCAAAATGTACCTCCTTATGTCTTTCACAAGTTTTCAAATGCATAAACATCTTTTGAAAATAGCAGATATACAAGCTCACCATGCATCAAGGTGGCCAACTGCGACGGGCACACACGTCTAATGTATTGAAAATTGGGAAAACCTCCAGTAAAGTAAAAAGTCCTGAAAATTGTACTTGTGAGGAAATGTAAATAATAAATAATGTAGTTATTTTCCACCACTGAGGTTATCGAGGGGTTGTACTGTATTGTACACCTTCTGTCCATTTGTAACTGAGGATTTTACTGTGTATCCAGTGGTGGAAAGCACATTCAATACTGTACTTTATAGTAAAATGATACAGTGCTTTTAGCCTACTTTAATTCAATATTCCCATGTCTTAATACTTTGTACTATAGTGTACAATAGTACATGTATATGTACTATTACTTTGCATGTACTACAAAACCTGCCGTAACTGATAATGCATGATGAATTATTATAGAAAGCATTTCCAAAAAACAAAACAAAGAAAAAGCATTTCCAATCAGCCCCATCCTTAGGCTGCAATATAAAGTGATGAACACAACACATGGCTACTTTCTCCATTGTATTGCTTGCTACTTTTATATTTATATTAATACCACTTACCTTATATTATATACTACTATATATACCTCCATGGGCTCTATCCCAGAAGAGAAGCCCATTTAACTTTTAGATCTGCTATTTTAAACAAAACGATAGCCCCAGAATTGCCAGGGTTCATGTGAGTATTCTTTCACCGCTGTTCACCTGTATCTACTGTAGCTCCCACTGGGACTCATCAGGACACAGACTCATGGTGAAACAGTGAAAACTGTACGTTCCACTCGCGGTCTGACGTGAGTGGATCCAATATCCTCACCCAACATTCACTGGACGCTGTTGTAACATGTCTCTCTCTCTCTGTGTGTGTGTGTGTGTGTGTGTGTGTGTGTGTGTGTGTGTGTGCACGCGCATGTGCGCGTTCGTGCGTGCGTGTGTTGAGTTCGACACCATGAGCACAGACTCTCTCTTCTATTCTAATAATGTTAAAGTCAGAGGTAATCACAGACACTTCCCAGAAAAACCCTGCAGTGCCTTCAACTATACTTAAAAGAAGAAGAGGAAAAATCTGATAGCTAGTTAGCGAGAGAGGACGTGGCTTTTTAAGAGGAGCTCTTTGAACTGAGTACCGTCAACAGGCTTATGTGTCCATCTTTATTAACCAAATCCAAATTTTTTAAAATGCTATCACAAACTCAAATAAGCCAATGCACATGTGTACACACAGAGTCAAAAGGAACACATCTTGTCATTAAAATAAGGGCAGATTCACACTATGGTCCCGGGTGCGCACTCATGTACCACATACACTGTTGTGGTACATGTTGTGGTAGTATGAATGCTGCGTACCGTTCCCCGGAAGGTATCACCCAACCGTTCCCGGGACCGCGTGGAGCATCAGAGTTTTGTATTCTGTGCTGCAATGTGAAAGCATTGAATACAGTTGAATGAAGTGTATTCGGGTGCGGAAGAAACAAGGCCAATGTGAATCATGGCCAGCGGGGAGCAGGCAATCATATTCAGGAACAGTTTGAGGGCAGATTCACACTGAGTCTTCAATCAGGTTGCTTCCCTGCTTGAGAATGATGTATGATGACGTAGGATGATAACAGCGCCCCTCACTTCAGGGATTTTCTTTATTGTATTTGTATCCCAAATTAATCTTTTTGAATAAAAATAAAAAGTCATTGAACCCCCCGCCTCACGCATCTAGAAAAACCTCCTTGCATTCATCTTCAGTAGACTTCACTCTGTATACGGTGTCTTTACAGGTCTGAGGTCTCCCTGAGACTAATTCAGATTTCAGAATGCTGCTGCTCGAATCCTTATTTTGAATTGCAGCCACCCGTAGGTGCTCTTTGAGAGCGGTTTTGAAAGAGAGTAGGGATTCACATTCCTTTATGACTGTTGGTGGGGCGTTCCACATTTTTGTGGCATAGGAGCAAAATTAATTTATCCCCTTGTTTGAGCCAAATCTGGGTTTAACGTGATTAGTGGAGCTCCCTCTGGTGTTGTGATTGTGGACGGCGTTGTTTGACAGGTACATGGCTGTCTTTGTGGTGTCGTGTATCTTGTAGACCAGGCCAATTGCAAGTTGCTGTACTCTGTCGTCTACCCTAAGCCCAACCCAACCTATAAAAATATCACTCCAGTTCTGGCTCAATCTAATTGATTGATTGACTGTTGGTCTATAAATCTTTGAATGGTTTTAGTGCGAAAATAAATGTCATCTTGTGCGATATCATGAACCATCAGATATCTGAGGTCATCTGGGAAAGGTCTGCTTTTTGTCCCTAAAACCAGATACCTGATAAAGGTCGTAATAGACAGAAAGGTTGTAGCCTGATAAACTACATAAGTAGTTTACTTATGCACATAAGTGCATGCATGCACTTCCACCTTTTTGTCCCTAAAACCAAACAATTATGTGGGGAAGCAGCATTTAGTTTTTATGCACCACATATCTGGAACAAACTCCCAGAAAACTGCAGGTCTGTTACCACTCTTTCTTTTAAAAACACAAATAACGATATACTGTAATGTGTTTTCTTTGCTTGATGTTCTGTGTAAAGCATATTGAATTGCCTTGTTGAAATATGGATACAATTAAAATAGCTTTGCCTTGCCAAAATGCCAAAATGTGCCAAAAATATGATTGTACAGGCCAGTATAGGCCTACAACTATGTATTAGACGGCGGTTGTACTGGTCAGCTCCCAGTACAAGCGTATTAGACTGCGGTTGTACTGGTCAGCTCCCAGTACAAGCGTATTAGACTGCGGTGGTACTGGTCATCTCCCAGTACAAGCGTATTAGACTGCAGTGGTACTGGTCAGCTCCCAGTACAAGCGTATTAGACTGCGGTGGTACTGGTCAGCTCCCAGTACAAGCGTATTAGACTGCGGTGGTACTGGTCAGCTCCCAGTACAAGCGTATTAGACTGCGGTGGTACTGGTCAGCTCCCAGTACAACCGTATTAACGCGCCTAGTAATTCATTTTCAATGAGACCTGCGTTTTTTTCTGTATACGTGCTGAGAAGTCGAGGGGCGGAAATGCTCATTTCGTGCACACGCCCGCGACTGACCAGACCTGGATTCTGTTTAGCTTTTATTTATGCTTGCATTGTCGCAGCCCCTTTTGAGCAGACCTGTTGTTGATCCAGGCGACAACGTGCAGCATTCGTGCTCCTTCCAAAGACACATTCAAGAAGTTGAGCCATACACAGAACCATATCCATCACAGCTCAACCACAGGGTGATTGAAACGAGAGAGTGATACAGATGTGACCCGGAGAGAGAGAGAGAGAGAGAGAGAGAGAGAGAGATCACAGCTGCTGCTGTCTAGTGATGGGAAGAAAAACATTACCCCAAACAGACTGCCCCCACCCCTACACACACGCGCACGCACGCACGCACGCACACACACACACACACACACACACACACACACACACACACACACACACACACACACACACACACACACACACACACACACACACACACACACACACACACACACACAAACACACTCTCTCTCTTTACACAACTTTCCCTCTTTGGCACAACATCACAAGCCGGCCCCCTGCCCCCACCCCATACACACATCCATCTGTGTGGGACCAGTGAGCTATCGCTGGGCAAAGGGACAGCTAAGTGAAGAGAGAGAGAGAGAGAGAGAGAGAGAGAGAGAGAGAGAGAGAGAGAGAGGAGAGAGAGAGAGAGAGAGAGAGAGAGAGGGAGAGAGGGAGAGAGAGAGGGAGAGAGAGAGAGAGAGAGAGAGAGAGAGAGAGAGAGAGAGAGAGAGAGAGAGAGAGTGAGAGAGAGATGGGTGGGGTGGGGTGGGGTGGTGGGTGCAGGAATCTCAGCTGTTCCACTTGTCAAGACCCTGGGAAAGGGAAAGTGCTGTCTCTCCGTCTTGGCTGTGGCCTTGATACCCCCGCTGCATGCACCCCCTCCCAAAGCCCTGCTCCCTCCCTCTTCCATGCAGCAGGCCATACCCATGTCTGGGTGAAACCCGAAGCCCCCCGATTCTGATCATTTTTGGAGGGTGACTGTGTGTACTGGGACAGAGGCATGGGACCAGAGGGGCTTAAGGAGCCATTTGGACGCAGGCATGAAGGCTTTTATTTCCCAGTGATTCATGGGAAGTTTGCGAAAGCGATGCGCCGCAGCCCCCTCATCCTCGGCTGAGGTTAGCCAGGTTCCTCCAGAGTCTCACTATGCCAGGCCGGTGTGTCGGTTTGTTGTGGCGTCGCTTTCCGGCCAGGTGCACGCAGGCCCATGTGTGCACGTGTGGTGTTGTTTTGCCTCATCTATTTGTTGAATATTCAAGAATTTGACTTTCTTAATCTTGAGCTCGAGTCTGGCGACGCCGCTGACACAAAACCCTCCTATTAAATGTATTGCTTATAAAACAATTTAATTTATCCTTTGGTACTACCCTAGATGAAGAGTGCATATACAGTATGTGGTCAAGGTTATCCGCTATATTGATGAAAATAATTAGCATACCCCCACTGTTTTGGCCTATCTTTTCATGTAGCACACAGTCCCTCAATTGATCTGTTCCCTCTTTTTCCCTTAAATTGAGTTGCCAAACCCTTGTAATCCTGTGTCGCCTCAAACGTCTAGCAGGACAGCGTCGGATGGGACTGATTATCAGCCAGGCCTCTGATCCTTCAAATTAAATTTACCTCCCAGGTCTGGAGTTTCCTCATCCCAGCTGGAGATGGCATACACCGTCGGATGGAACTGCAGCGGAGGGTGGGGTCGCCCCGTCTCTGATAGAGGAGGCTTTTGTAATCCCGAGCTATGCTGTACACCAAATCCCACTGTAATTGCCTTCCTTCCCAAAGGCAGGTCGGTTAGAGCTAAGATACTCCCTGTTCTCAATACGGCTCACAAGGACAATAGAGGGGGGGATTTAGTTCCCTCTGCAGATCTTCACAGAGGCTGAATATATTCAGTCCAGGTGCTTTGCAAAGCGAGTGAACGAGACTGTCGCTGCTGCTCACTTCCTATTCAGACAATAGCTAGTGAGACCAGCCATACGTGAGAATTAAAAGTTTAGGGGGGAGGGAAGTGTTTGCTAACTGAAAAGCTTTGGAATACAAATAAGCTGAAACTGCAGTTGCTTTGTGTTGAAACAACACAATCCTGAAGGTTTCAGTTGTGCTGCACTGTAGCGGAAAGTGATCGTCGCACAGCATGGCGTTCGGATTAAGACCCAAACTTCAACTACAAGCTACTTGTCAGATTTGCAAGACCCCATTGACTGCAAGACGAACCTCTGACAATCAAATTGACAATGGATGATGAGGAAAATCAAAGAATGGGCAGTCGACCTCCAGTATCTTTGTATTTATTGGATTGTGAGGCCTTACGTGCAGGCTATGTACAGTAGTATCTCCTAGCTTTTTGATTAGTGCCTTCTGGGTTTTGGGACACTGGAAGTCTATATACCTTAATACCTTAATAAATGGTTTCTTATTTGCATATTACTGGCGGCTCCCGTGTTCCGTTTTTATTGAGACAGTAGAAAAGAAACAGTAGAAAAAACAAATCAGCAGCTGGCAACACAGCTGGGGGATTAATCACATTCAACCTGCCATCACTATTATGGGCATGTCATTATAGTCAAACTTCTTCAAATTTGTTTTATTTTAAAAAATAAAATATTTGTCATATGATGAATAAGGCTTAAATGGTTAAATCAAATGTCTCAAAACTGTTGTTTGGTGTGCTTCTGATCAGTTACTATATGTATAGTAGTATATGTATAGTTTTAGCTAATCGGTTAGAAGTAAGAATTGTACATCAAATGGTGTGTGGAGGGGTGGGTGAGAGAGATGGGGAGACAGAGTTAAAAGGCTGGTCTTTAGAAGTGCCACGGTGACTGTTACATGCTCACATTGTCCTCAGTGAGAGGGCCCTTGCCTTTGGGCGTCTGCCTGCTTCAATGGATACTTTGCCAGAGTTGCAAATCAGTGATCCTCTTCCTGCAGGTCCCTCTTTGTACGGGCTTAATCAGGAGCATCCGCAATCCCTGTCTCTCATGGCTGAAGTGCAGATCGACTTTGGCTGCTTTATACACAAGCCTTAGACAGCCAGGGCTCCCCTGATCTGCCCGGGAAGGCGATAGGAGTCTAAACCCCTGGTGCATTACTGCCGGAGTGCAAAGGGACTTAAGGACACAGAGTGTGGGGAATGTGGAAGAGCAGAAGGCGGGCATACATTTGTGCGTGCGTGCGTGCGTGCGTGCGTGCGTGCGTGCGTGCGTGCGTGCGTGCGTGCGTGTGTGCGTGCGTGCGTGCGTGTGCATGCAAATATGGGGTGTGCGCAAACGTGAATGCAAATGTGCGAATATGTGTGCATGCACGTGTGGATGTTGTGTGTGTGTGTGTGTGTGTGTGCGTGTGCGTGTGCGTGTGCATGTGTGCTGTCTTTATGAAGCTGGGCATGTCTGTGTCACTCCCACCCGAGGGAAGGACTGAAGAACAAGACTCATCATAAGAAAATAAGAAGTCTTTGTCGAGAGAATCGACAATGAGCCGTGCTTTGTGGCAGGACTATTAATATTCCCAGTCTCCCCTCGATAAACACGCTCATCGTCTCACACACTCTAAATCAGACTTGTAGGAACAAAACAATCAAGAAAAAAAAAAGTACAACTGATCCGCAGTCAAGAGAGAACACGATCAGGAATAAAGGAAACGCAACAATAAATTGAATTAGGGGAGATAGTGGGATCTGTGGTCTCTGTTCTTCTTTTCGTGGCTTACCAGACACTGGGGAATGTTGGGAGATAGTCATTGTGCATGTGTGTATCGCAACTTGATTCCCCAAACCCCTCTAACCCGCAACAAAAGAGAGAGTCTTAGAAAATGAGAGAGGGGGGAAAAAAACTTACACTGCAGCAAAGACTCACTCTGACTCTGTGGAGTTTTGTTTTTAACTTGTTTGTGTAGAGCCCCGGGGCGAAAGAAAGGAGATTGAAGACTGGCATTTTGGATGAAAACATGTTGTCGGAGACGCTGATTAAAAACACGGAGGCGATTTAGCGATAAACTCTCGCTAAAAAGTGTGTGTTGGGCCAAGAGTTAAGGGCATCCCAAATTCACCAGTTTAGTTCATTGATGTGAAACATTAAAGAAAGCTTTAAAGAAAGCTGAATTAGTGGAAGAGCCGAAAAGATAACCATTTAGCTACCAGGTTTTCAAGGGTTTTCTTTGTCACATGCACTTAATACAGTAGTAATATAGTGTAATGGACAAAAAAATCTAAGCAACAGTCATAAGCAAAATAGCAATGCAAATAGTGGTACATTGCAAATAAAACGAATTAAAAGTCTCATATTTGTGAGACTGCAGGCGTTCCCAGAAGGTAGATCGTAGGGGTGTAACGATACATTTTAACAGTGATACGATACGTATCACGATACATGGTTGACGATAAGATACATGGACGATATTGGTCCATTAAGGCGATACAATACGATTCAATGATTTCAAATCGATACAGCAACTATTTAACAAATGAATTAAATCTGTGTGAAATGTGGATAGTGCAGGGGGTTTTGTTTTACAGGGAAAATGTATGAATATGGATATAAATAGGTAACAGTGATTCTCTGGCAAATACTACATTTGAACACATTATAGACAAACCCGTACCTTGACACGACCACAGAGAATACACACATTTATCCTTAGACCAAGTGTATAGATATTGAATGGAAAAGTAATTAAGCCCCGCTTTTTATGTTTTTCTTCTTTTATGTTTTACAACGCACAAGTACCTAGTATTAATACAATCGATTATTTGCAGTGCAAAATGATTCAATACTGATTATTTGCATTGTAAAACGATACGATACAAGGTCAATGTTGCTGTTTACATTTCGATATACTAACTATACAATTAGTAGCCTACAAATAGTGTGGTCACCACTGCTGTATAGAGCATGACATTAAATCAAAATGTTAATTAAATTCTGAATATGGATGTCTACATGTACTGTAGTCTAATATGTTCATGTTGGCATTGAGTCACCGGTCATTTTGACACATCAGAGGAGACAGGTGCTAAGTTCTATACTAACAGTGTAAGTAGAAACATTAACAGTTGGTATGCAACTATGATAAAACGCCTGTGGTTTAATTCTGAGGCTACTATATGAATATGTTGCTGCTACGTTCTAATGTTGCTGAGTTAAGAGTTATCTTATCAATTATATATCTTTATTCCTCCCTCCAGTGCTTCTGTTTCCATTGCTGCCTCTGCCTCTGACGAGACCCCAACCCCTCCCATTTGATTTGTCGAAGTTCAATTTACAGCTAATATCAGGGTCGTGACAGACAGTGCAAAGGGCTTGGTAGGACATTAAGGTGACAGAATTGTAAATATTGGTTTTGGATGGGGAGGAGGGGGGCCAACAGAGAATGAGAAAGCAGGGTTGGGGGGGGGGGCAGATTTTCATGGAGCCTGCTGAGGCGCAGTCAGGAGCGACGCCTCGGAATAGATTTTCCATTCGAGTGTGTCACATTAGATTTTCGGAGGTGGCCGGGTGTCAGGTACATATCATTAGTAACACTTTAGCGTTGTAATGAAGCTTTTTATTTATCCACAAGCGGCACACAGCTCATGAATGCATAAAGAGGCGGTCTCCAGCTGTGCCCGCTAACCCGTGATGCAGGAAGCGGTGAATTGGAAAGAGGAGAGCGAAGACGTGCTGCAGTAAAGCAGCAGGGTCCAGCAACCTCAGAGATTTGGCTCACCGACTGCATACGTTTGTCTTTTGACAGAGTTACCAGGCAAGATGAACAGAAACTAGTGATGTTTGTTTTATTGATGATTCACCTTGTTTCAATAGTGGAGATTTGGTGCCTTTCATTAAGTTTTCTTTCCCTTTTTTAAGGCATGCCCAATATCCGACATAATAGTTTCTCTGTAATAATTATTATTTGTGATTAAATTATAAATAAAATTAGTTGACTGCCATCAGTCAGTTTCAATTTCAGTTTTACCCTGATGCAGTGCCGGAAGAATAGCCATGCTTTTGCACGTGCTAATGGGGATCCATAATAAAGTAAAGTATAGTCATCCCACCTGCAACCAAGGGAGACAGGCATGTTCTGAGTTTGTGTTTTGTTAGCTTTGTACATGGTTTTGAATGCATAACATGGTGACCATGATATTGACCATCATACTAACATGATACTGACATGATAATGATACTGGCATGATACTGATACTTATTACTGATTATTATGATGTGTATATATATATATATATATATATATATATATATATATATATATATATATATATATATATATATATCCTTGCCAATATGTTGACATCATTTTTTATCTGAGACCACACAAAGTACTTTACTTTGAATTACAGAGAGTGTTGTGTCAACTTAGCACATTATTACCATTTGCTTAGTTACAATAATACATTTTATGGAAATCGTTCAGAAACAAATAGAAAAGTTCTTTAGAAATGTCATCCATGGAAATAAGGGATGAATGAAATTATTAATTATGATTGAAGTTCCCATAGCCTACAGTCTTGCATACCAAAAACATTAATCACTTGAGGCTCAAGTGATTATTATTAGCTTTTGCAAATGCAAAATAATGAAAAACATTTCATAATTTCCTTGCATAACCTTCTCTGTGTTCCCCATTACTCCGGTGAAAATAAAAAGTGTTGCAGAATCATGCCATTTGAGAACTATTCACGGTGTACAGTATCACCATGTCCTTACATCAATGGAATGTCTACAGAAACAGTATCTCACTTTAATTTATGCATGACATTCTACTGGCTCAGAAAAGTATTTCATTTTTCTTTGCAAGGTGTTCAATACATGGCAGATTTAGTTGGAAGTCGACTGTGAAAACTCTCCATACTGTAGCGTATGCATGCTCCAAATGTTGCTGTACTTCATTTTACAATCCTGGGTTAAATGTAAAGTTGAAAGTCCAAAGGGAAGCACGCACATCTCAAAAGATTGCTGAAAAAGTTATAGTGAAAAAGGAAGGCACACTGAACTTGAGCTCCCAGACACTTTATTTGCAGGGGAATATCAACATTTCGACCCTTATGGTTCATCTTCACAGATTTTCATAGCTATGCAGTTAGGGGTTTATATACCGTGTAATTGTGTGTGTGTGTGTGTGTGTGTGTGTGTGTGTGTGTGTGTGTGTGTGTGTGTTAAGGCTGTCCCCAAACATTCAAGGTTTGAATGTTCGCTCGTTAGGGTTGGCACTCGAATCTTAATTAATGCATTTGAACCATTCGTTTTTTTTTGTTTTTTTTTTCTTAACTCGAAAATATATCTCGGCGAGAATGTGATATATGTTAAAAAGTAAGTTTCTCGTGCATTCCTGTCAGAAGTTATGTCTATCTCCTTGTTGTGCTGTCCCAGGTGTCTCTCTCCAAAATCCCCTGTGCACATTCATTTGGTGATGGGCCTGCAGCCAATCAGCCAATCAGCAACAACACACACACACACACACACACACACACACACACACACACACACACACACACACACACACACCAGCATGGCACAATTTCAGAAAAAGGTTAGTTCTCTCTCTTTCTCTCTCTCTCTCTCTCTCTCGCTGCGCTGTTGCGTCTGTGTGTGTGTGTGTGTGTGTGTGTGTGTGTGTGTGTGTGTGTGTGCACGCGCGTGTGTGTGTGTGTGACACTGATTTATTGAATATTCTGACTTTCAATTCAAATGTACATACATTTAGTTTTGATTGTATTGTTGCTTTTTGCCTTGGCAATGTAAATGTAACCCAGCCAACATGGCAACCCGCAAATGGCAACCCATGTCAACTGTCAATCAAGGCAGTATAAAGGTGACATCAGTTCCTACACTTTCCACTCCCACTCCCACCTATGCAAGATGGCAGAAATGTTTGACAGCAGCATGGTCCTGTCCACTGTGACAACCTTTGGTTACTCTCCGGTGAGTCATATAGGCTTGGTGTCTTAACTTGGATCAACTGGTTAACTGTTTGTTTATTTTGAAAGCATTTGATTTATGATTTATGTTTGAACTTTTGGTTTAATAATTCATATTGATGTATTCTATTATAATTATTTATATTATAAAATATGGGTTGTGGGGGCTGACAAGGCTATACAGCCACATGTGTTTCTAATGTGATGTTGGCCTACATAACACTAATGACACCTATCTTTTCTCTTCATGTAATTCCAGAATATGAAGAGTCACTGCACCAGTGGTGTAGGAGGCAGCACCAAGCCCTGGACCCTGAGACGAGCCATGTCCGTGGGCCCCACAGCCCCACCAGTTTAGGCTTCCGAGGACCCCCACCCTACCCTGGAGCCCATGTGAAGTGTCCCAGACCGATGCCCCACCTGCTGATTACATTTAATCTGTTAAACAGGCATCCTTTTGCACAATAGAGCGTCGCAGTCCCTCCCCCTTTCAGAACGACGAGTGTCCCAGGACATTTTTCTCAATTTCATTTTCTCCATAGGCATTTCAAAACTTATTTATTTAAAGACCTTTAAGCGTCGTATACGAAGCCAACTCCTGTCGTGACAGATCATGACAACGCACACAATATTTTGGACCAAATAATTACAAAGAACACAACGTGTTGTAACCTGCCGTTTTATCTACTTTCTAATTCTTTGTTTGGCCCGAAAAATTGTGTTTGTCATGATTGGTCCGAATGTTCACTCGAAAATTCCTGCCCAAGTTCGAGTCCTAAAATAAGGGCTAGGGTACAGCCTTAGTGTGTGTGTGTGTGTGTGTGTGTGTGTGTGTGTGTGTGTGTGTGTGTGTGTGTGTGTGTATATATAATATATATATATATATATTTTTTTTCTTCAATAGGCTATTTGAATCTATAGGCTCCAATCATCACATCAACAATTGTTTCACTTATTTGACTACAGTTGCCTCTCTGAACTTACAATTAAAGTCAATGAAAAAGCAGAGAACATTTGATTTGAAATTGTGGGCAGGTGTACACTAATGAGAAAGGAAGAAAGATATAGGCTCTAGAATAAAGTGTATAGGGGAGATGGCCTCCCATTGTGCTGTTGGTGCTTCGCTTGACTTTGGGGCTGTGGCATTCCAAATCTCACTCATCTATTTGACTCCTTCCTACAGAGTTCATGGAACCTGCTGGATCAAAAGTCAGAGCCGACAGAGCTATAAAGGAGGCATGTAGAGCTGGTGGCTTTTTACCAGACACCATTCCAGAGAGGGCCCCAGTGTTCATTTCCCTCTCATCTCAGGTGTGAAATCGCCATCGGTGTAATACTCATCCCCAGTAAAGCCCCATCTGGAGAGAAGTCTACAGTAGAGGTTGTCACTCAACCTTAACAGTCAGTTTGGTACAGAGGGAAACGCAACTGAAGAAAGTTAGCTTTCAGGGCAGTATCTAAAGAAGCACCTGTCATAGTTTTATGGTTAGGATATTAATAATCTTTATTGTCCCGAAGGATATTCGTCTTCACAGTCTGTTCAAACACCTACATGAAAAACAGCACATAGCACATTACACCAAGACAATACAAAACATGAGGTCCCCACTGTATACAGAACCATCCTATCGGCCAAATGAGGTATTGTATAGTTTGTGGCATCACGTGCGTTACTATGGCCCACGGTGGTTGCGTCGGCCTCACAGACAAACCCCCCCCCCCTTTCCACAGCCATTCTCTTTACTCCAAATGAACCGCAGCTCTCTATAAACGGCACACGAATGCTTTCAACTCTCGACGTGAAACGCACAAGTTAGCATCCTTTCTTCTCAGGCAGATTCCCTAATCAGGTATAAAAGATTTTTCCTTTGGTGCTGGGAAGAGGAGAGGATGTGAGGAGATGGTATAGGAGGAGGAGGCGTGCAGCATCTGAGGCGATAACATTAGATGTTGTGATCCCCATGATAAGACACCATGATTTGACTCGGTGAGATAGAGAACTGCTGCGCTCAGACGTGGTAATTTGCTTTCCTTTTTTTCCCTCCCTCTTTCCAAACTGTTATTTTTTTCTTTTTTATCTCCTTGAAGGACTTTTTTCAAAACCGTACCCAGAAGGTGAGCTCGTATAAGCTTTGCACAAGACAGAGAGCTGTGTTCTAAAACAGCGGACAAAATACAAATATTTGAAAATGTATTTCATGGTAATTATGTCAAGTTTCATGGCCTCCGTGCTGGGCTGAGGCAAAGCCTGGATGCCTTAATTTGTATAGAAATTGTAATCATTTGTTCATTTCAAGGTGAAAATTGCATTTTTTTAATTTAAATTGTATGCTAGCCTGATAGGCTATTATCTGGAGAAATTGTCTCATGTGTATTAGAGTCTATGCCAACACTTCACGGCTGTTAAGAGCTGATTTCTCCTTATAAGGAGCTTGTGTGAGTACCAGTATCCTTGTATAGTATTACTATTACTATATTACTACTTAATAACGTCTCGTTTCCATGGGAGATTTTACTATGTAATTGGTTTGCAAACCTAGCATTACTTTTGTATATCAGACAGACAACCTTTTAAGAATCTTTGATCAGCTACTTATCTACTAGATGCCATTCATCAGCTAAGCTGAACAACTTATAGCCCATGGAATGATTTTTTTCAGAACCTTGTCAGCCTGGGCTAGACAGTAAGAGTCCTGGGCATTGATGCACCATCTTACTATTGAAAGGACACTTTTATAGACAGGCTTTTTTCCGTTAAACGTGTTGACTCCACTCTTTTTTGTCATTGAGGGCTGATTGAGGGCCTTGTGTGGGAGCAGCGAGGTTAGTAAGTCTCTCGGCTCTCCCCCAGCTTAATTTCAAAGTGATATCGGAGTGCAGAGATTAGAGCAAGTGGGGTGTGATGGGGTGCGGTGGGGTTGGTGTGGAGCCCGGGGAGCCAGGGCAGGAGAAGAAGGGAGAGCGTTGGGTATACATAACACCAGAGGTTGGTACGGAGCACAGTAATCGTACATGCAGGGGATTGGTGCGATAACACATGAAAGACGGCCGACTTAACGAAAACCCTGACACTAAATGAAAGAGGGAGAAGGTGATAGCGGTGGCTGTAATGCCGTTTGGTGGTGGTGGATACTAAATATACCCCCCCACACACACACACACACACACACACACACACACCCTTAGGCCTTGCTTTCTATTGTCATCATTGAATGAAATCTTCAATTGAAACAAAACTCCAGGAATAATGGTGGACATTGAAAGTATGAGGCGGGGCCGCCCGGAAGGTGTTGTGGGGGATATAGAGAGATATCCCACATTCTTTTACACATTATTCTCCTATGAAATAGTCTGTCTCGCTGGGCTTAAGCGTGCTACTTACCACTCAGGGGGGGTTATTAGCCAATCATGCCAATCTGTCTTCTCTAAGCTGATTGTATGGAGGCAAAATCCCCCCCCCCCCCATCCCCTCCGTGTGGTGATCAGACAGCTGGAGACCAGGTACATAATGTATCCTGGAATAATTATGGGATTTAAGAAGATGTTAGGCTTTGTAAGTGCTTTCATTGTGACATTTCTTGAGTGTTTGACACAGCAGCACTCCTTATTCGCGACACAATACCCCCAGGGCCTCATGAGGGTGTGTGTGTGTGTGTGTGTGTGTGTGGCGGGGGTGGGGGGGGGGGGGGGTATGGGGGGCTGAGATTGGAGCTGCATGCGGTGGAGAACTTCTACAGACACGTCCTTTAATTATATGCCATTCCTTGTGGCGCTGCCTAGGACGTAGCCTAATGATACCGCTCAGCCTGACCCCCAAAATAATCATTGCCAAGGAAAGTGAAAACCCACCTTTTCAGACTCCATCATGGCCCATAGCACTTACCCCGGCCACCCCCTTAGATAGCAATTCTGTAGACATAGCACGTCATAGTACATAATGTATATCATAGTAGTATAGATGTATAGCTTATATGTATAGTTTAATTATAGATATTCCACTGTTACTTTCTTAGCTTACGCATGTTTCATGATAAATGTTTTTATGTGATGTATTCCCCATGCTTTTTGTTCTTGCTTAATGTAAGTCGCTCTGGATTAAGAGCGTCTGCTAAATGCCTAAATTGTAAATTGTAAATTGTAAAGTGTCAACACCCTCTGTGATCTCACCATTCAGGTTAATTGCTTTAATAAAATAGGAAGGTGTGCTCAGTAGAGCGCAATTCTCCACCAGTCCAGGAGGCATATATACCCTAATAATAATAATAGAAATGTAGTTGCATTCCTACCTATTGCACAGCGATGAAAGAGTACTGTATATAGTGTATAGTGTACACACATCATCTCTAATCTCTTCTGCGGTTGCGCGTATATGTATTATGAAAAGACAATAGTGGGAGAATGGATCTCTCTCTCTCTCTCTCTCTCTCTCTCATTAGCAGGCAACTGCAGCACTCTCTCTCTGTTTCTGGCACAACAGCGCACAACAGTGCACAACAGCGCCCCTACTGGTACTCATTATACTGGTGCTCATTAACGTCACACACTGGTCACATAGACATTAGACACAGACACAGATACATTGCTGGTTGTAGCAGTGGTTGCACCACTCAAAAAGTGTTAATGGAGTTTCTATAGTGAAAGTGATTTTTTTGACTTGCCAAAATCTAACATTGGACTCCATTATACATTTCTCAAATTTGAAAGGACTATATTTCTATATCATAGTCATAAACTATGAAACATTGCAAAGTGCAAATTTTCAGGCAAACATGTCCACCGTAAGATGAACCTAAATAGGTTTGAATGGGGTTTCTAGGTGTAAGTATAAGTATGTAGGACTAGTAGCATGTCAAAGTTTGTGCTATTGCCATTGAGAATACATTGGCGTTTAAGTTAAATAACTCAGAAACTCCAACTCACAGGTAAAGGAAGACTGTGTTGTGGCAGGTAACAAGTAAGTCACTGAGTTAGGGTGCTGTCACCATTATCTGGAGATTGTGGGTTCAAACCCCACTCAACTCTTTACTCTAAAGTTTTCCTTTCCACACTGACATTAAGTAGCCTGGAAATTCCAGCTGAACTGTGTGCCACTAAGTGGCCCAGTGGATAAATCAGATGATATCTGTAGAATTCCTAGTAGAATTGTGCATGTTCAAACCCAATACACTCCTTAGGGTGCCGGTTTAAATCATCATTTTTGTGACAAAATCTGCCATTAGCCCATGGTCTCGGAGTGATTTTCGTCTTTTTTTCAAATCCTCGTTTTTCATATTTTTTTACATTGGGCTATAGCCGATCTCAGACGGCATACTATAGCACGCCGTTTTTCATAAATTTTAAGGATTTTTTTCCAAATCCTCGTTTTTCATCATTTTTGACCATGGGCTATAGCTCATCTCGGACGGCATACTATAGCACGCCGTTTAACTACATTTTTAAGGATTTAAAAAAAGACGAAAATCACTCGAGACAATGGACTATAGCCCATGGTCTCGGAGTGATTTTCGTCTTTTTTCCAAATCCTCGTTTTTCATCATTTTTGACTGTGGACTATAGACCATCTCGGAAGGCATACTATAGCACGCCGTTTTTCATCATTTTTGAGGACTTGAAAAAAAGAAGAAAATCACTCGAGACAATGGACTATATAGCCCATGGTCTTGGTGGGATTTTCGTCTTTTTTTTAAATCCTCGTTTTTCATCATTTTTGACCTTGGGCTATAGGGCTATGGGCTATGGCAGGGATACTCAAATAGATTTACCTGTGGGCCACATTACAAAAATGGCAAGGGGCCAGGGGCCAGTAGATAAAATTACGACATTAATGATACTTGATAACTTCTCTCTTTCAATTGCTTTATTTTCGCAAAATGTATCAAAGTACAATGTGCACACAATATGTAAATAAATAAATGTGTTACATTTTCTTGCATAAACACAAAGAGCTGTTTCCATAACTGCACAAATTATTGCACATAACATGAGTAGCTGTTATAATAACATAATAACATAACATGAGTAGCTCTTTGCCTGCCTGCCTGCCTGCCTGCCTGCCTGTCTGTCTGTCTGTCTGTCCATGAGTAGTTATTTGTCTGTCTGTCAATGAGTAGCTGTCTTACTGTCTGCCTGTCTATGAGTAGCTGTCTGCCTGCCTGTCTATGAGTAGCTGTCTGTCTGCCTGCCTGCCTGTCCAATTGTCCATGAGTAGCTGTCTGCCTGCCTGTCTGAGTAGCTGTCTGCCTGCCTGCCTAATTGTCCATGAGTAGCTGTCTGTCTGCCTGTCTATGAGTAGCTGTCTGCCTGCCTGCCTAATTGTCCATGAGTAGCTGTCTGTCTGCCTGTCTATGAGTAGCTGTCTGCCTTCCTGCCTGTCCAATTGTCCATGAGTAGCTGTCTGTCTATGAGTAGCTGTCTGCCTTCCTGCCTGTCCAATTGTCCATGAGTAGCTGTCTGCCTGCCTGTCCAATTCTCCATGAGTAGCTGTCTGTCTGCCTGTCTATGAGTAGCTGTCTGACTGCCTGCCTGTCCAATTCTCCATGAGTAGCTGTCTGTCTGTCTGCCTGTCTATGAGTAGCTGTCTGCCTGCCAGCCAGCAAGTTGGTTAACAGAAAATAAATTGTTATGGCTGAGTAAAATAAAATACAATAAACACAATTTGCCTGAAAATAGATTACCCAGCTATGACCTTTTTCATGAAAAAAATGAGTAGTGATATGGCTGACTGAGTAAAATAAAACAATCTACCTGAAAATAGATAGCTATAAGTGAAGAGCAATTTCCGCAATTACCATTTCCGCAATTTCCATTTCCGCAATTTCCACAATTTCCATTTCCGCAATTTCCATTTCCACCATTTCCGCAATTTCCGCAATTACCATTTCCGCAATTTCCATTTCCACCATTTCCGCAATTTCCGCAATTACAATTTCCGCAATTTCCGCAATTTTCATTTCCATTTCCAACTATTAATGGCAGCTGGGTTTCATCATTCAAATAAAATAGAATTCTGTCCGTTTAGCTATAAAATTATGTCAGGGAATAGGGATACACAGTATATGTCTTTCATTTGCATTGCATCTCCCCCCCAATTACATGAATGACTGTATGTAATAATTTCAGTTTCAAGCACTGATGATAGGTTTTATTTGATTTAATTTGGCTGTACTGTACATGTTTAGTTCTTGGAAAGACATGTTACTCAAGCATTGAATCTGAATAAAATTAATTAACTGCACATTTGTCTTTTTTAACCTGAATGGGCTCTGTGAATCGAGGTTAAACATGTGATTATATATAACCTTCATTATAGATATCTATCATTGCAATGAATAGAAATCTTATCTGACATTTTAGCTGGCGACCTCCTGGAACTCTCTCAAGGACCCCTGGGGTCCTAGCCTCGGGCTTACTTATCTGCGAATGCATTGGGCGTTTAAAGTACTGGCTAAACACATTTTGCAGGGACTCCCCTGAACCACCTCAGGTTTCCTATGGTCAAGTTCAAGACAGAAGGCCTTGAACTTTAGGCTCAATCCCAATTCCCCCCTTCGTCCTGGCCCTTAGCCCTTGCTTATGCGCGTTCACGTGAGGGGGAAGGGTTATCTCAATTGTCTTTGGAGCGAGGGGAAGGGCCGAGGGCGAGGGACATCTCGACGGGACTTCAAACGGAGCAACATCACTGAGGGCTGAAAATGAATGAAATGAAAATGAAAACGGTCCAAAATGATGAGAAACGAGGCTAACTTTTTTTTTCAAAATTTCAAAAAACATGGGCTATAACCCATCGTTTTTTTATTTTTTCATTTTTTTCAAATCCTCCAAAATGATGAAAAACGGCGTGCTATAGTATGCCGTACGATATGGGCTATAGCCCATGGTCCAAAATGATGAGAAACGAGGCTAACTTTTTTTTTCAAAATTTCAAAAAACATGGGCTATAACCCATCGTTTTTTTATTTTTTCATTTTTTTCAAATCCTCCAAAATGATGAAAAACGGCGTGCTATAGTATGCCGTACGATATGGGCTATAGCCCATGGTCCAAAATGATGAGAAACGAGGCTAACTTTTTTTTCCAAAATTTCAAAAAACATAGAATATAACCCATCGTTTTTTTATTTTTTCATTTTTTTCAAATCCTCCAAAATGATGAAAAACGGCGTGCTATAGTATGCCGTACGATATGGGCTATAGCCCATGGTCCAAAATGATGAGAAACGAGGCTAACTTTTTTTTCCAAAATTTCAAAAAACATGGGCTATAACCCATCGTTTTTTTATTTTTTCATTTTTTTCAAATCCTCCAAAATGATGAAAAACGGCGTGCTATAGTATGCCGTACGATATGGGCTATAGCCCATGGTCCAAAATGATGAGAAACGAGGCTAACTTGTTTTTTCAAAATTTTAAAAAACATGGGCTATAACCCATCGTTTTTTTATTTTTTCATTTTTTTCAAATCCTCCAAAATGATGAAAAACGGCGTGCTATAGTATGCCGTACGATATGGGCTATAGCCCATGGTCCAAAATGATGAGAAACGAGGCTAACTTTTTTTTTCAAAATTTCAAAAAACATGGGCTATAACCCATCGTTTTTTATTTTTTCATTTTTTTCAAATCCTCCAAAATGATGAAAAACGGCGTGCTATAGTATGCCGTACGATATGGGCTATAGCCCATGGTCCAAAATGATGAGAAACGAGGCTAACTTTTTTTTTCAAAATTTCAAAAAACATGGGCTATAACCCATCGTTTTTTTATTTTTTCATTTTTTTTAAATCCTCCAAAATGATGAAAAACGGCGTGCTATAGTATGCCGTACGATATGGGCTATAGCCCATGGTCCAAAATGATGAGAAACGAGGCTAACTTTTTTTCCCAAAATTTCAAAAAACATGGGCTATAACCCATCGTTTTTTTATTTTTTTTAAATCCTCCAAAATGATGAAAAACGGCGTGCTATAGTATGCCGTACGATATAGGCTATAGCCCATGGTCCAAAATGATGAGAAACGAGGCTAACTTCTTTTTTCAAAATTACAAAAAACATGGGCTATAACCCATCGTTTTTTTATTTTTTCATTTTTTTCAAATCCTCCAAAATGATGAAAAACGGCGTGCTATAGTATGCCGTACGATATGGGCTATAGCCCATGGTCCAAAATGATGAGAAACGAGGCTAACTTTTTTTTTCAAAATTTCAAAAAACATGGGCTATAACCCATCGTCTTTTAATTTTTTCATTTTTTTCAAATCCTCCAAAATGATGAAAAACGGCGTGCTATAGTATGCCGTACGATATGGGCTATAGCCCATGGTCCAAAATGATGAGAAACGAGGCTAACTTTTTTTTTCAAAATTTCAAAAAACATGGGCTATAACCCATCGTTTTTTTTTTTTTTCATTTTTTAAAAATCCTCCAAAATGATGAAAAACGGCGTGCTACAGTATGCCGTACGATATGGGCTATAGCCCATGGTCCAAAATGATGAGAAACGAGGCTAACTTTTTTTTTCAAAATTTCAAAAAACATGGGCTATAAACCCATCGTTTTTTTATTTTTTCATTTTTTTCAAATCCTCCAAAATGATGAAAAACGGCGTGCTATAGTATGCCGTACGATATGGGCTATAGCCCATGGTCCAAAATGATGAGAAACGAGGCTAACCTTTTTTTTTCAAAATTTCAAAAAACATGGGATATAACCCATCGTTTTTTTATTTTTTCATTTTTTTTAAATCCTCCAAAATGATGAAAAACGGCGTGCTACAGTATGCCGTACGATATGGGCTATAGCCCATGGTCCAAAATGATGAGAAACGAGGCTAACTTTTTTTTTCAAAATTTCAAAAAACATGGGCTATAACCCATCGTTTTTTTATTTTTTTATTTTTTTCAAATCCTCCAAAATGATGAAAAACGGCGTGCTATAGTATGCCGTACGATATGGGCTATAGCCCATGGTCCAAAATGATGAGAAACGAGGCTAACTTTTTTTTTTCAAAATTTCAAAAAACATGGGCTATAACCCATCGTTTTTTTTTTTTTTCATTTTTTTCAAATCCTCCAAAATGATGAAAAACGGCGTGCTATAGTATGCCGTACGATATGGGCTATAGCCCATGGTCCAAAATGATGAGAAACGAGGCTAACTTTTTTTTTCAAAATTTCAAAAAACATGGGCTATAACCCATCGTTTTTTTATTTTTTTATTTTTTTCAAATCCTCCAAAATGATGAAAAACGGCGTGCTATAGTATGCCGTACGATATGGGCTATAGCCCATGGTCCAAAATGATGAGAAACGAGGCTAACTTTTTTTTTCAAAATTTCAAAAAACATGGGCTATAACCCATCGTTTTTTTATTTTTTCATTTTTTTCAAATCCTCCAAAATGATGAAAAACGGCGTGCTATAGTATGCCGTACGATATGGGCTATAGCCCATGGTCCAAAATGATGAGAAACGAGGCTAACTTTTTTTTTCAAAATTTCAAAAAACATGGGCTATAACCCATCGTTTTTTTATTTTTTCATTTTTTTCAAATCCTCCAAAATGATGAAAAACGGCGTGCTATAGTATGCCGTACGATATGGGCTATAGCCCATGGTCCAAAATGATGAGAAACGAGGCTAACTTTTTTTTTTCAAAATTTCAAAAAACATGGGCTATAACCCATCGTTTTTTTATTTTTTCATTTTTTTCAAATCCTCCAAAATGATGAAAAACGGCGTGCTATAGTATGCCGTACGATATGGGCTATAGCCCATGGTCCAAAATGATGAGAAACGAGGCTAACTTTTTTTTTCAAAATTTCAAAAAACATGGGCTATAACCCATCGTTTTTTTATTTTTTTATTTTTTTCAAATCCTCCAAAATGATGAAAAACGGCGTGCTATAGTATGCCGTACGATATGGGCTATAGCCCATGGTCCAAAATGATGAGAAACGAGGCTAACTTTTTTTTTCAAAATTTCAAAAAACATGGGCTATAACCCATCGTTTTTTTATTTTTTCATTTTTTTCAAATCCTCCAAAATGATGAAAAACGGCGTGCTATAGTATGCCGTACGATATGGGCTATAGCCCATGGTCCAAAATGATGAGAAACGAGGCTAACTTTTTTTTTCAAAATTTCAAAAAACATGGGCTATAACCCATCGTTTTTTTATTTTTTCATTTTTTTCAAATCCTCCAAAATGATGAAAAACGGCGTGCTATAGTATGCCGTACGATATGGGCTATAGCCCATGGTCCAAAATGATGAGAAACGAGGCTAACTTTTTTTTTCAAAATTTCAAAAAACATGGGCTATAACCCATCGTTTTTTTATTTTTTCATTTTTTTCAAATCCTCCAAAATGATGAAAAACGGCGTGCTACAGTATGCCGTACGATATGGGCTATAGCCCATGGTCCAAAATGATGAGAAACGAGGCTAACTTTTTTTTTCAAAATTTCAAAAAACATGGGCTATAACCCATCGTTTTTTTTATTTTTTTATTTTTTTCAAATCCTCCAAAATGATGAAAAACGGCGTGCTATAGTATGCCGTACGATATGGGCTATAGCCCATGGTCCAAAATGATGAGAAACGAGGCTAACTTTTTTTTTTTCAAAATTTCAAAAAACATGGGCTATAACCCATCGTTTTTTTATTTTTTCATTTTTTTCAAATCCTCCAAAATGATGAAAAACGGCGTGCAATAGTATGCCGTACGATATGGGCTATAGCCCATGGTCCAAAATGATGAGAAACGAGGCTAACTTTTTTTTTCAAAATTTCAAAAAACATGGGCTATAACCCATCGTTTTTTTATTTTTTCATTTTTTTCAAATCCTCCAAAATGATGAAAAACGGCGTGCAATAGTATGCCGTACGATATGGGCTATAGCCCATGGTCCAAAATGATGAGAAACGAGGCTAACTTTTTTTTTCAAAATTTCAAAAAACATGGGCTATAACCCATCGTTTTTTTATTTTTTCATTTTTTTCAAATCCTCCAAAATGATGAAAAACGGCGTGCTATAGTATGCCGTACGATATGGGCTATAGCCCATGGTCCAAAATGATGAGAAACGAGGCTAACTTTTTTTTTCCAAAATTTCAAAAAACATGGGCTATAACCCATCGTTTTTTTATTTTTTCATTTTTTTCAAATCCTCCAAAATGATGAAAAACGGCGTGCTATAGTATGCCATACGATATGGGCTATAGCCCATGGTCCAAAATGATGAGAAACGAGGCTAACTTTTTTTTTCAAAATTTCAAAAAACATGGGCTATAACCCATCGTTTTTTGTTTTTTTTCATTTTTTTCAAATCCTCCAAAATGATGAAAAACGGCGTGCTATAGTATGCCGTACGATATGGGCTATAGCCCATGGTCCAAAATGATGAGAAACGAGGCTAACTTTTTTTTTCAAAATTTCAAAAAACATGGGCTATAACCCATCGTTTTTTTATTTTTTCACTTTTTTCAAATCCTCCAAAATGATGAAAAACGGCGTGCTATAGTATGCCGTACGATATGGGCTATAGCCCATGGTCCAAAATGATGAGAAACGAGGCTAACTTTTTTTTTCAAAATTTCAAAAAACATGGGCTATAACCCATCGTTTTTTTATTTTTTCATTTTTTTCAAATCCTCCAAAATGATGAAAAACGGCGTGCTATAGTATGCCGTACGATATGGGCTATAGCCCATGGTCCAAAATGATGAGAAACGAGGCTAACTTTTTTTTTCAAAATTTCAAAAAACATGGGCTATAACCCACCGTTTTTTTCATTTTTTCATTTTTTTCAAATCCTCAAAAATGATGAAAAATGGCGTGCCATAGTATGCCGTACGATATGGGCTATAGCCCACGGTCCAAAATGATGAGAAACGAGGCTAACTTTATTTTTCAAAATTTCAAAAAACATGGGCTATAACCCACCGTTTTTTTCATTTTTCATTTTTTTCAAATCCTCAAAAATGATGAAAAACGGCGTGCCATAGTTTGCCGTACGATATGGGCTATAGCCCACCGTCCAAAATGATGAGAAACGAGGCTAACTTTTTTTTTCAAAATTTCAAAAAACATGGGCTATAACCCACCGTTTTTTTCATTTTTCATTTTTTTCAAATCCTCAAAAATGATGAAAAACAGCGTGCTATAGTATGCCGTACGATATGGGCTATAGCCCACGGTCCAAAATGATGAGAAACGAGGCTAACTTTTTTTTTCAAAATTTCAAAAAACATGGGCTATAACCCATCGTTTTTGTCATTTCGTCATTTTTTTCAAATCTTCAAAAATGATGAAAAACAGCGTGCCATAGTATGCCGTACGATATGGGCTATAGCCCACGGTTAAAAATGATGAGAAACGAGGCTAACTTTTTTTTTCAAAATTTCAAAAAACATGGGCTATAACCCACCGTTTTTTTCATTTTTCATTTTTTTCAAATCCTCAAAAATGATGAAAAACAGCGTGCTATAGTATGCCGTACGATATGGGCTATAGCCCACGGTTCAAAATGATGAGAAACGAGGCTAACTTTTTTTTTCAAAATTTCAAAAAACATGGGCTATAACCCACCGTTTTTTTCATTTTTCATTTTTTTTAAATCCTCAAAAATGATGAAAAACAGCGTGCTATAGTATGCCGTACGATATGGGCTATAGCCCACGGTCCAAAATGATGAGAAACGAGGCTAACTTTTTTTTTCAAAATTTCAAAAAACATGGGCTATAACCCACCGTTTTTTTCATTTTTCATTTTTTTCAAATCCTCAAAAATGATGAAAAACAGCGTGCCATAGTATGCCGTACGATATGGGCTATAGCCCATGGTTCAAAATGATGAGAAACGAGGCTAACTTTTTTTTTCAAAATTAAAAAAAACATGGGCTATAACCCACCGTTTTTTTCATTTTTCATTTTTTTCAAATCCTCAAAAATGATGAAAAACAGTGTGCTATAGTATGCCGTACGATATGGGCTATAGCCCACGGTCCAAAATGATGAGAAACGAGGCTAACTTTTTTTTTCAAAATTTCAAAAAACATGGGCTATAACCCACCGTTTTTTTCATTTTTCATTTTTTTCAAATCCTCAAAAATGATGAAAAACAGCGTGCTATAGTATGCCGTACGATATGGGCTATAGCCCATGGTCCAAAATGATGAGAAACGAGGCTAACTTTTTTTTTCAAAATTTCAAAAAACATGGGCTATAACCCATCGTTTTTTTATTTTTTCATTTTTTTCAAATCCTCCAAAATGATGAAAAACGGCGTGCAATAGTATGCCGTACGATATGGGCTATAGCCCATGGTCCAAAATGATGAGAAACGAGGCTAACTTTTTTTTTCAAAATTTCAAAAAACATGGGCTATAACCCATCGTTTTTTTATTTTTTCATTTTTTTCAAATCCTCCAAAATGATGAAAAACGGCGTGCTATAGTATGCCGTACGATATGGGCTATAGCCCATGGTCCAAAATGATGAGAAACGAGGCTAACTTTTTTTTTCCAAAATTTCAAAAAACATGGGCTATAACCCATCGTTTTTTTATTTTTTCATTTTTTTCAAATCCTCCAAAATGATGAAAAACGGCGTGCTATAGTATGCCATACGATATGGGCTATAGCCCATGGTCCAAAATGATGAGAAACGAGGCTAACTTTTTTTTTCAAAATTTCAAAAAACATGGGCTATAACCCATCGTTTTTTGTTTTTTTTCATTTTTTTCAAATCCTCCAAAATGATGAAAAACGGCGTGCTATAGTATGCCGTACGATATGGGCTATAGCCCATGGTCCAAAATGATGAGAAACGAGGCTAACTTTTTTTTTCAAAATTTCAAAAAACATGGGCTATAACCCATCGTTTTTTTATTTTTTCACTTTTTTCAAATCCTCCAAAATGATGAAAAACGGCGTGCTATAGTATGCCGTACGATATGGGCTATAGCCCATGGTCCAAAATGATGAGAAACGAGGCTAACTTTTTTTTTCAAAATTTCAAAAAACATGGGCTATAACCCATCGTTTTTTTATTTTTTCATTTTTTTCAAATCCTCCAAAATGATGAAAAACGGCGTGCTACAGTATGCCGTACGATATGGGCTATAGCCCATGGTCCAAAATGATGAGAAACGAGGCTAACTTTTTTTTTCAAAATTTCAAAAAACATGGGCTATAACCCATCGTTTTTTTATTTTTTTATTTTTTTCAAATCCTCCAAAATGATGAAAAACGGCGTGCTATAGTATGCCGTACGATATGGGCTATAGCCCATGGTCCAAAATGATGAGAAACGAGGCTAACTTTTTTTTTCAAAATTTCAAAAAACATGGGCTATAACCCACCGTTTTTTTCATTTTTTCATTTTTTTCAAATCCTCAAAAATGATGAAAAACGGCGTGCCATAGTATGCCGTACGATATGGGCTATAGCCCACGGTTCAAAATGATGAGAAACGAGGCTAACTTTTTTTTTCAAAATTTCAAAAAACATGGGCTATAACCCACCGTTTTTTTCATTTTTCATTTTTTTTAAATCCTCAAAAATGATGAAAAACAGCGTGCTATAGTATGCCGTACGATATGGGCTATAGCCCACGGTCCAAAATGATGAGAAACGAGGCTAACTTTTTTTTTCAAAATTTCAAAAAACATGGGCTATAACCCACCGTTTTTTTCATTTTTTCATTTTTTTCAAATCCTCAAAAATGATGAAAAACGGCGTGCCATAGTATGCCGTACGATATGGGCTATAGCCCACGGTCCAAAATGATGAGAAACGAGGCTAACTTTATTTTTCAAAATTTCAAAAAACATGGGCTATAACCCACCGTTTTTTTCATTTTTCATTTTTTTCAAATCCTCAAAAATGATGAAAAACGGCGTGCCATAGTTTGCCATACGATATGGGCTATAGCCCACCGTCCAAAATGATGAGAAACGAGGCTAACTTTTTTTTTCAAAATTTCAAAAAACATGGGCTATAACCCACCGTTTTTTTCATTTTTCATTTTTTTCAAATCCTCAAAAATGATGAAAAACAGCGTGCTATAGTATGCCGTACGATATGGGCTATAGCCCACGGTCCAAAATGATGAGAAACGAGGCTAACTTTTTTTTTCAAAATTTCAAAAAACATGGGCTATAACCCATCGTTTTTGTCATTTCGTCATTTTTTTCAAATCTTCAAAAATGATGAAAAACAGCGTGCCATAGTATGCCGTACGATATGGGCTATAGCCCACGGTTAAAAATGATGAGAAACGAGGCTAACTTTTTTTTTCAAAATTTCAAAAAACATGGGCTATAACCCACCGTTTTTTTCATTTTTCATTTTTTTCAAATCCTCAAAAATGATGAAAAACAGTGTGCTATAGTATGCCGTACGATATGGGCTATAGCCCACGGTCCAAAATGATGAGAAACGAGGCTAACTTTTTTTTTCAAAATTTCAAAAAACATGGGCTATAACCCACCGTTTTTTTCATTTTTCATTTTTTTCAAATCCTCAAAAATGATGAAAAACAGCGTGCTATAGTATGCCGTACGATATGGGCTATAGCCCATGGTCCAAAATGATGAGAAACGAGGCTAACTTTTTTTTTCAAAATTTCAAAAAACATGGGCTATAACCCATCGTTTTTTTATTTTTTCATTTTTTTCAAATCCTCCAAAATGATGAAAAACGGCGTGCAATAGTATGCCGTACGATATGGGCTATAGCCCATGGTCCAAAATGATGAGAAACGAGGCTAACTTTTTTTTTCAAAATTTCAAAAAACATGGGCTATAACCCATCGTTTTTTTATTTTTTCATTTTTTTCAAATCCTCCAAAATGATGAAAAACGGCGTGCTATAGTATGCCGTACGATATGGGCTATAGCCCATGGTCCAAAATGATGAGAAACGAGGCTAACTTTTTTTTTTCAAAATTTCAAAAAACATGGGCTATAACCCATCGTTTTTTTATTTTTTCATTTTTTTCAAATCCTCCAAAATGATGAAAAACGGCGTGCTATAGTATGCCATACGATATGGGCTATAGCCCATGGTCCAAAATGATGAGAAACGAGGCTAACTTTTTTTTTCAAAATTTCAAAAAACATGGGCTATAACCCATCGTTTTTTGTTTTTTTTCATTTTTTTCAAATCCTCCAAAATGATGAAAAACGGCGTGCTATAGTATGCCGTACGATATGGGCTATAGCCCATGGTCCAAAATGATGAGAAACGAGGCTAACTTTTTTTTTCAAAATTTCAAAAAACATGGGCTATAACCCATCGTTTTTTTATTTTTTCACTTTTTTCAAATCCTCCAAAATGATGAAAAACGGCGTGCTATAGTATGCCGTACGATATGGGCTATAGCCCATGGTCCAAAATGATGAGAAACGAGGCTAACTTTTTTTTTCAAAATTTCAAAAAACATGGGCTATAACCCATCGTTTTTTTATTTTTTCATTTTTTTCAAATCCTCCAAAATGATGAAAAACGGCGTGCTACAGTATGCCGTACGATATGGGCTATAGCCCATGGTCCAAAATGATGAGAAACGAGGCTAACTTTTTTTTTCAAAATTTCAAAAAACATGGGCTATAACCCATCGTTTTTTTATTTTTTTATTTTTTTCAAATCCTCCAAAATGATGAAAAACGGCGTGCTATAGTATGCCGTACGATATGGGCTATAGCCCATGGTCCAAAATGATGAGAAACGAGGCTAACTTTTTTTTTCAAAATTTCAAAAAACATGGGCTATAACCCACCGTTTTTTTCATTTTTTCATTTTTTTCAAATCCTCAAAAATGATGAAAAACGGCGTGCCATAGTATGCCGTACGATATGGGCTATAGCCCACGGTCCAAAATGATGAGAAACGAGGCTAACTTTATTTTTCAAAATTTCAAAAAACATGGGCTATAACCCACCGTTTTTTTCATTTTTCATTTTTTTCAAATCCTCAAAAATGATGAAAAACGGCGTGCCATAGTTTGCCATACGATATGGGCTATAGCCCACGGTTCAAAATGATGAGAAACGAGGCTAACTTTTTTTTTCAAAATTTCAAAAAACATGGGCTATAACCCACCGTTTTTTTCATTTTTTCATTTTTTTCAAATCCTCAAAAATGATGAAAAACGGCGTGCCATAGTATGCCGTACGATATGGGCTATAGCCCACGGTCCAAAATGATGAGAAACGAGGCTAACTTTATTTTTCAAAATTTCAAAAAACATGGGCTATAACCCACCGTTTTTTTCATTTTTCATTTTTTTCAAATCCTCAAAAATGATGAAAAACGGCGTGCCATAGTTTGCCATACGATATGGGCTATAGCCCACCGTCCAAAATGATGAGAAACGAGGCTAACTTTTTTTTTCAAAATTTCAAAAAACATGGGCTATAACCCACCGTTTTTTTCATTTTTCATTTTTTTCAAATCCTCAAAAATGATGAAAAACAGCGTGCTATAGTATGCCGTACGATATGGGCTATAGCCCACGGTCCAAAATGATGAGAAACGAGGCTAACTTTTTTTTTCAAAATTTCAAAAAACATGGGCTATAACCCATCGTTTTTGTCATTTCGTCATTTTTTTCAAATCTTCAAAAATGATGAAAAACAGCGTGCCATAGTATGCCGTACGATATGGGCTATAGCCCACGGTTAAAAATGATGAGAAACGAGGCTAACTTTTTTTTTCAAAATTTCAAAAAACATGGGCTATAACCCACCGTTTTTTTCATTTTTCATTTTTTTCAAATCCTCAAAAATGATGAAAAACAGCGTGCTATAGTATGCCGTACGATATGGGCTATAGCCCACGGTTCAAAATGATGAGAAACGAGGCTAACTTTTTTTTTCAAAATTTCAAAAAACATGGGCTATAACCCACCGTTTTTTTCATTTTTCATTTTTTTTAAATCCTCAAAAATGATGAAAAACAGCGTGCTATAGTATGCCGTACGATATGGGCTATAGCCCACGGTCCAAAATGATGAGAAACGAGGCTAACTTTTTTTTTCAAAATTTCAAAAAACATGGGCTATAACCCACCGTTTTTTTCATTTTTCATTTTTTTCAAATCCTCAAAAATGATGAAAAACAGCGTGCCATAGTATGCCGTACGATATGGGCTATAGCCCATGGTTCAAAATGATGAGAAACGAGGCTAACTTTTTTTTTCAAAATTAAAAAAAACATGGGCTATAACCCACCGTTTTTTTCATTTTTCATTTTTTTCAAATCCTCAAAAATGATGAAAAACAGTGTGCTATAGTATGCCGTACGATATGGGCTATAGCCCACGGTCCAAAATGATGAGAAACGAGGCTAACTTTTTTTTTCAAAATTTCAAAAAACATGGGCTATAACCCACCGTTTTTTTCATTTTTCATTTTTTTCAAATCCTCAAAAATGATGAAAAACAGCGTGCTATAGTATGCCGTACGATATGGGCTATAGCCCACGGTCCAAAATGATGAGAAACGAGGCTAACTTTTTTTTTCAAAATTTCAAAAAACATGGGCTATAACCCATCGTTTTTGTCATTTCGTCATTTTTTTCAAATCTTCAAAAATGATGAAAAACAGCGTGCCATAGTATGCCGTACGATATGGGCTATAGCCCACGGTTCAAAATGATGAGAAACGAGGCTAACTTTTTTTTTCAAAATTTCAAAAAACATGGGCTATAACCCACCGTTTTTTTCATTTTTCATTTTTTTCAAATCCTCAAAAATGATGAAAAACAGCGTGCTATAGTATGCCGTACGATATGGGCTATAGCCCACGGTTCAAAATGATGAGAAACGAGGCTAACTTTTTTTTTCAAAATTTCAAAAAACATGGGCTATAACCCACCGTTTTTTTCATTTTTCATTTTTTTCAAATCCTCAAAAATGATGAAAAACAGCGTGCTATAGTATGCCGTACGATATGGGCTATAGCCCACGGTCCAAAATGATGAGAAACGAGGCTAACTTTTTTTTTCAAAATTTCAAAAAACATGGGCTATAACCCACCGTTTTTTTCATTTTTCATTTTTTTCAAATCCTCAAAAATGATGAAAAACGGCGTGCCATAGTTTGCCGTACGATATGGGCTATAGCCCACCGTCCAAAATGATGAGAAACGAGGCTAACTTTTTTTTTCAAAATTTCAAAAAACATGGGCTATAACCCACCGTTTTTTTCATTTTTCTTTTTTTTCAAATCCTCAAAAATGATGAAAAACAGCGTGCTATAGTATGCCGTACGATATGGGCTATAGCCCACGGTCCAAAATGATGAGAAACGAGGCTAACTTTTTTTTTCAAAATTTCAAAAAACATGGGCTATAACCCACCGTTTTTTTCATTTTTCATTTTTTTCAAATCCTCAAAAATGATGAAAAACAGCGTGCCATAGTATGCCGTACGATATGGGCTATAGCCCATGGTTCAAAATGATGAGAAACGAGGCTAACTTTTTTTTTCAAAATTAAAAAAAACATGGGCTATAACCCACCGTTTTTTTCATTTTTCATTTTTTTCAAATCCTCAAAAATGATGAAAAACAGCGTGCTATAGTATGCCGTACGATATGGGCTATAGCCCACGGTCCAAAATGATGAGAAACGAGGCTAACTTTTTTTTTCAAAATTTCAAAAAACATGGGCTATAACCCACCGTTTTTTTCATTTTTAATTTTTTTCAAATCCTCAAAAATGATGAAAAACGGCGTGCCATAGTTTGCCGTACGATATGGGCTATAGCCCACCGTCCAAAATGATGAGAAACGAGGCTAACTTTTTTTTTCAAAATTTCAAAAAACATGGGCTATAACCCACCGTTTTTTTCATTTTTCATTTTTTTCAAATCCTCAAAAATGATGAAAAACAGCGTGCTATAGTATGCCGTACGATATGGGCTATAGCCCACGGTCCAAAATGATGAGAAACGAGGCTAACTTTTTTTTTCAAAATTTCAAAAAACATGGGCTATAACCCACCGTTTTTTTCATTTTTCATTTTTTTCAAATCCTCAAAAATGATGAAAAACAGCGTGCCATAGTATGCCGTACGATATGGGCTATAGCCCATGGTTCAAAATGATGAGAAACGAGGCTAACTTTTTTTTTCAAAATTAAAAAAAACATGGGCTATAACCCACCGTTTTTTTCATTTTTCATTTTTTTCAAATCCTCAAAAATGATGAAAAACAGCGTGCTATAGTATGCCGTACGATATGGGCTATAGCCCACGGTCCAAAATGATGAGAAACGAGGCTAACTTTTTTTTTTCAAAATTTCAAAAAACATGGGCTATAACCCACCGTTTTTTTTCATTTTTCATTTTTTTCAAATCCTCAAAAATGATGAAAAACGGCGTGCCATAGTTTGCCGTACGATATGGGCTATAGCCCATCGTCCAAAATGATGAGAAACGAGGCTAACTTTTTTTTTCCAAAATTTCAAAAAACATGGGCTATAACCCACCGTTTTTTTAATTTTTAATTTTTTTCAAATCCTCAAAAATGATGAAAAACAGCGTGCCATAGTATGCCGTACGATATGGGCTATAGCCCACGGTCCAAAATGATGAGAAACGAGGCTAACTTTTTTTTTCAAAATTAAAAAAAACATGGGCTATAACCCACCGTTTTTTTCATTTTTCATTTTTTTCAAATCCTCAAAAATGATGAAAAACAGCGTGCCATAGTATGCCGTACGATATGGGCTATAGCCCACGGTCCAAAATGATGAGAAACGAGGCTAACTTTTTTTTTCAAAATTTCAAAAAACATGGGCTATAACCCACCGTTTTTTTCATTTTTCATTTTTTTCAAATCCTCAAAAATGATGAAAAACGGCGTGCCATAGTTTGCCGTACGATATGGGCTATAGCCCACGGTCCAAAATGATGAGAAACGAGGCTAACTTTTTTTTTCAAAATTTCAAAAAACATGGGCTATAACCCACCGTTTTTTTCATTTTTCATTTTTTTCAAATCCTCAAAAATGATGAAAAACAGCGTGCCATAGTATGCCGTACGATATGGGCTATAGCCCACGGTCCAAAATGATGAGAAACGAGGCTAACTTTTTTTTTCAAAATTTCAAAAAACATGGGCTATAACCCACCGTTTTTTTCATTTTTCATTTTTTTCAAATCCTCAAAAATGATGAAAAACAGCGTGCCATAGTATGCCGTACGATATGGGCTATAGCCCATGGTTCAAAATGATGAGAAACGAGGCTAACTTTTTTTTTCAAAATTAAAAAAAACATGGGCTATAACCCACCGTTTTTTTCATTTTTCATTTTTTTCAAATCCTCAAAAATGATGAAAAACAGCGTGCTATAGTATGCCGTACGATATGGGCTATAGCCCACGGTCCAAAATGATGAGAAACGAGGCTAACTTTTTTTTTCAAAATTTCAAAAAACATGGGCTATAACCCACCGTTTTTTTCATTTTTCATTTTTTTCAAATCCTCAAAAATGATGAAAAACGGCGTGCCATAGTTTGCCGTACGATATGGGCTATAGCCCACCGTCCAAAATGATGAGAAACGAGGCTAACTTTTTTTTTCAAAATTTCAAAAAACATGGGCTATAACCCACCGTTTTTTTCATTTTTCATTTTTTTCAAATCCTCAAAAATGATGAAAAACAGCGTGCCATAGTATGCCGTACGATATGGGCTATAGCCCACGGTCCAAAATGATGAGAAACGAGGCTAACTTTTTTTTTCAAAATTAAAAAAAACATGGGCTATAACCCACCGTTTTTTTCATTTTTCATTTTTTTCAAATCCTCAAAAATGATGAAAAACAGCGTGCTATAGTATGCCGTACGATATGGGCTATAGCCCACGGTCCAAAATGATGAGAAACGAGGCTAACTTTTTTTTTCAAAATTTCAAAAAACATGGGCTATAACCCACCGTTTTTTTCATTTTTCATTTTTTTCAAATCCTCAAAAATGATGAAAAACGGCGTGCCATAGTTTGCCGTACGATATGGGCTATAGCCCACCGTCCAAAATGATGAGAAACGAGGCTAACTTTTTTTTTCAAAATTTCAAAAAACATGGGCTATAACCCACCGTTTTTTTCATTTTTCATTTTTTTCAAATCCTCAAAAATGATGAAAAACAGCGTGCCATAGTATGCCGTACGATATGGGCTATAGCCCACGGTCCAAAATGATGAGAAACGAGGCTAACTTTTTTTTTCAAAATTTCAAAAAACATGGGCTATAACCCACCTTTTTTTCATTTTTCATTTTTTTCAAATCCTCAAAAATGATGAAAAACAGCGTGCCATAGTATGCCGTTCGATATGGGCTATAGCCCATGGTTCAAAATGATGAGAAACGAGGCTAACTTTTTTTTTCAAAATTAAAAAAAACATGGGCTATAACCCACCGTTTTTTTCATTTTTCATTTTTTTCAAATCCTCAAAAATGATGAAAAACAGCGTGCTATAGTATGCCGTACGATATGGGCTATAGCCCACGGTCCAAAATGATGAGAAACGAGGCTAAGTTTTTTTTTCAAAATTTCAAAAAACATGGGCTATAACCCACCGTTTTTTTCATTTTTAATTTTTTTCAAATCCTCAAAAATGATGAAAAACGGCGTGCCATAGTTTGCCGTACGATATGGGCTATAGCCCACCGTCCAAAATGATGAGAAACGAGGCTAACTTTTTTTTTCAAAATTTCAAAAAACATGGGCTATAACCCACCGTTTTTTTCATTTTTAATTTTTTTCAAATCCTCAAAAATGATGAAAAACGGCGTGCCATAGTTTGCCGTACGATATGGGCTATAGCCCACCGTCCAAAATGATGAGAAACGAGGCTAACTTTTTTTTTCAAAATTTCAAAAAACATGGGCTATAACCCACCGTTTTTTTCATTTTTCATTTTTTTCAAATCCTCAAAAATGATGAAAAACAGCGTGCTATAGTATGCCGTACGATATGGGCTATAGCCCACGGTCCAAAATGATGAGAAACGAGGCTAACTTTTTTTTTCAAAATTTCAAAAAACATGGGCTATAACCCACCGTTTTTTTCATTTTTCATTTTTTTCAAATCCTCAAAAATGATGAAAAACAGCGTGCCATAGTATGCCGTACGATATGGGCTATAGCCCATGGTTCAAAATGATGAGAAACGAGGCTAACTTTTTTTTTCAAAATTAAAAAAAACATGGGCTATAACCCACCGTTTTTTTCATTTTTCATTTTTTTCAAATCCTCAAAAATGATGAAAAACAGCGTGCTATAGTATGCCGTACGATATGGGCTATAGCCCACGGTCCAAAATGATGAGAAACGAGGCTAACTTTTTTTTTCAAAATTTCAAAAAACATGGGCTATAACCCACCGTTTTTTTTCATTTTTCATTTTTTTCAAATCCTCAAAAATGATGAAAAACGGCGTGCCATAGTTTGCCGTACGATATGGGCTATAGCCCACCGTCCAAAATGATGAGAAACGAGGCTAACTTTTTTTTTCAAAATTTCAAAAAACATGGGCTATAACCCACCGTTTTTTTCATTTTTAATTTTTTTCAAATCCTCAAAAATGATGAAAAACAGCGTGCCATAGTATGCCGTACGATATGGGCTATAGCCCACGGTCCAAAATGATGAGAAACGAGGCTAACTTTTTTTTTCAAAATTAAAAAAAACATGGGCTATAACCCACCGTTTTTTTCATTTTTCATTTTTTTCAAATCCTCAAAAATGATGAAAAACAGCGTGCCATAGTATGCCGTACGATATGGGCTATAGCCCACGGTCCAAAATGATGAGAAACGAGGCTAACTTTTTTTTTCAAAATTTCAAAAAACATGGGCTATAACCCACCGTTTTTTTCATTTTTCATTTTTTTCAAATCCTCAAAAATGATGAAAAACGGCGTGCCATAGTTTGCCGTACGATATGGGCTATAGCCCACGGTCCAAAATGATGAGAAACGAGGCTAACTTTTTTTTTCAAAATTTCAAAAAACATGGGCTATAACCCACCGTTTTTTTCATTTTTCATTTTTTTCAAATCCTCAAAAATGATGAAAAACAGCGTGCCATAGTATGCCGTACGATATGGGCTATAGCCCACGGTCCAAAATGATGAGAAACGAGGCTAACTTTTTTTTTCAAAATTTAAAAAAACATGGGCTATAACCCACCGTTTTTTTCATTTTTCATTTTTTTCAAATCCTCAAAAATGATGAAAAACAGCGTGCCATAGTATGCCGTACGATATGGGCTATAGCCCATGGTTCAAAATGATGAGAAACGAGGCTAACTTTTTTTTTCAAAATTAAAGAAAACATGGGCTATAACCCACCGTTTTTTTCATTTTTCATTTTTTTCAAATCCTCAAAAATGATGAAAAACAGCGTGCTATAGTATGCCGTACGATATGGGCTATAGCCCACGGTCCAAAATGATGAGAAACGAGGCTAACTTTTTTTTTCAAAATTTCAAAAAACATGGGCTATAACCCACCGTTTTTTTTCATTTTTCATTTTTTTCAAATCCTCAAAAATGATGAAAAACGGCGTGCCATAGTTTGCCGTACGATATGGGCTATAGCCCACCGTCCAAAATGATGAGAAACGAGGCTAACTTTTTTTTTCAAAATTTCAAAAAACATGGGCTATAACCCACCGTTTTTTTCATTTTTAATTTTTTTCAAATCCTCAAAAATGATGAAAAACAGCGTGCCATAGTATGCCGTACGATATGGGCTATAGCCCACGGTCCAAAATGATGAGAAACGAGGCTAACTTTTTTTTTCAAAATTAAAAAAAACATGGGCTATAACCCACCGTTTTTTTCATTTTTCATTTTTTTCAAATCCTCAAAAATGATGAAAAACAGCGTGCCATAGTATGCCGTACGATATGGGCTATAGCCCACGGTCCAAAATGATGAGAAACGAGGCTAACTTTTTTTTTCAAAATTTCAAAAAACATGGGCTATAACCCACCGTTTTTTTCATTTTTCATTTTTTTCAAATCCTCAAAAATGATGAAAAACGGCGTGCCATAGTTTGCCGTACGATATGGGCTATAGCCCACGGTCCAAAATGATGAGAAACGAGGCTAACTTTTTTTTTCAAAATTTCAAAAAACATGGGCTATAACCCACCGTTTTTTTCATTTTTCATTTTTTTCAAATCCTCAAAAATGATGAAAAACAGCGTGCCATAGTATGCCGTACGATATGGGCTATAGCCCACGGTCCAAAATGATGAGAAACGAGGCTAACTTTTTTTTTCAAAATTTCAAAAAACATGGGCTATAACCCACCGTTTTTTTCATTTTTCATTTTTTTCAAATCCTCAAAAATGATGAAAAACAGCGTGCCATAGTATGCCGTACGATATGGGCTATAGCCCATGGTTCAAAATGATGAGAAACGAGGCTAACTTTTTTTTTCAAAATTAAAAAAAACATGGGCTATAACCCACCGTTTTTTTCATTTTTCATTTTTTTCAAATCCTCAAAAATGATGAAAAACAGCGTGCTATAGTATGCCGTACGATATGGGCTATAGCCCACGGTCCAAAATGATGAGAAACGAGGCTAACTTTTTTTTTCAAAATTTCAAAAAACATGGGCTATAACCCACCGTTTTTTTCATTTTTCATTTTTTTTCAAATCCTCAAAAATGATGAAAAACGGCGTGCCATAGTTTGCCGTACGATATGGGCTATAGCCCACCGTCCAAAATGATGAGAAACGAGGCTAACTTTTTTTTTCAAAATTTCAAAAAACATGGGCTATAACCCACCGTTTTTTTCATTTTTCATTTTTTTCAAATCCTCAAAAATGATGAAAAACAGCGTGCCATAGTATGCCGTACGATATGGGCTATAGCCCACGGTCCAAAATGATGAGAAACGAGGCTAACTTTTTTTTTCAAAATTTCAAAAAACATGGGCTATAACCCACCGTTTTTTTCATTTTTCATTTTTTTCAAATCCTCAAAAATGATGAAAAACAGCGTGCCATAGTATGCCGTACGATATGGGCTATAGCCCATGGTTCAAAATGATGAGAAACGAGGCTAACTTGTTTTTTCAAAATTAAAAAAAACATGGGCTATAACCCACCGTTTTTTTCATTTTTCATTTTTTTCAAATCCTCAAAAATGATGAAAAACAGCGTGCTATAGTATGCCGTACGATATGGGCTATAGCCCACGGTCCAAAATGATGAGAAACGAGGCTAACTTTTTTTTTCAAAATTTCAAAAAACATGGGCTATAACCCACCGTTTTTTCATTTTTCATTTTTTTCAAATCCTCAAAAATGATGAAAAACGGCGTGCCATAGTTTGCCGTACGATATGGGCTATAGCCCACCGTCCAAAATGATGAGAAACGAGGCTAACTTTTTTTTTCAAAATTTCAAAAAACATGGGCTATAACCCACTGTTTTTTTCATTTTTCATTTTTTTCAAATCCTCAAAAATGATGAAAAACAGCGTGCTATAGTATGCCGTACGATATGGGCTATAGCCCACGGTCCAAAATGATGAGAAACGAGGCTAACTTTTTTTTTCAAAATTTCAAAAAACATGGGCTATAACCCACCGTTTTTTCCATTTTTCATTTTTTTCAAATCCTCAAAAATGATGAAAAACGGCGTGCCATAGTATGCCGTACGATATGGGCTATAGCCCACGGTTCAAAATGATGAGAAACGAGGCTAACTTTTTTTTTCAAAATTTCAAAAAACATGGGCTATAACCCACCGTTTTTTTCATTTTTCATTTTTTTCAAATCCTCAAAAATGATGAAAAACGGCGTGCCATAGTATGCCGTACGATATGGGCTATAGCCCACGGTCCAAAATGATGAGAAACGAGGCTAACTTTATTTTTCAAAATTTCAAAAAACATGGGCTATAACCCACCGTTTTTTTCATTTTTCATTTTTTTCAAATCCTCAAAAATGATGAAAAACGGCGTGCCATAGTTTGCCGTACGATATGGGCTATAGCCCACGGTTCAAAATGATGAGAAACGAGGCTAACTTTTTTTTTCAAAATTAAAAAAAACATGGGCTATAACCCACCGTTTTTTTCATTTTTCATTTTTTTCAAATCCTCAAAAATGATGAAAAACAGCGTGCTATAGTATGCCGTACGATATGGGCTATAGCCCACGGTCCAAAATGATGAGAAACGAGGCTAACTTTTTTTTTCAAAATTTCAAAAAACATGGGCTATAACCCACCGTTTTTTTCATTTTTCATTTTTTTCAAATCCTCAAAAATGATGAAAAACGGCGTGCCATAGTTTGCCGTACGATATGGGCTATAGCCCACCGTCCAAAATGATGAGAAACGAGGCTAACTTTTTTTTTCAAAATTTCAAAAAACATGGGCTATAACCCACCGTTTTTTTTCATTTTTCATTTTTTTCAAATCCTCAAAAATGATGAAAAACAGCGTGCTATAGTATGCCGTACGATATGGGCTATAGCCCACGGTCCAAAATGATGAGAAACGAGGCTAACTTTTTTTTTCAAAATTTCAAAAAACATGGGCTATAACCCACCGTTTTTTTCATTTTTCATTTTTTTCAAATCCTCAAAAATGATGAAAAACAGCGTGCCATAGTATGCCGTACGATATGGGCTATAGCCCATGGTTCAAAATGATGAGAAACGAGGCTAACTTTTTTTTTCAAAATTAAAAAAAACATGGGCTATAACCCACCGTTTTTTTCATTTTTCATTTTTTTCAAATCCTCAAAAATGATGAAAAACAGCGTGCTATAGTATGCCGTACGATATGGGCTATAGCCCACGGTCCAAAATGATGAGAAACGAGGCTAACTTTTTTTTTCAAAATTTCAAAAAACATGGGCTATAACCCACCGTTTTTTCATTTTTCATTTTTTTCAAATCCTCAAAAATGATGAAAAACGGCGTGCCATAGTTTGCCGTACGATATGGGCTATAGCCCACCGTCCAAAATGATGAGAAACGAGGCTAACTTTTTTTTTCAAAATTTCAAAAAACATGGGCTATAACCCACTGTTTTTTTCATTTTTCATTTTTTTCAAATCCTCAAAAATGATGAAAAACAGCGTGCTATAGTATGCCGTACGATATGGGCTATAGCCCACGGTCCAAAATGATGAGAAACGAGGCTAACTTTTTTTTTCAAAATTTCAAAAAACATGGGCTATAACCCACCGTTTTTTTCATTTTTCATTTTTTTCAAATCCTCAAAAATGATGAAAAACGGCGTGCCATAGTATGCCGTACGATATGGGCTATAGCCCACGGTTCAAAATGATGAGAAACGAGGCTAACTTTTTTTTTCAAAATTTCAAAAAACATGGGCTATAACCCACCGTTTTTTTCATTTTTCATTTTTTTCAAATCCTCAAAAATGATGAAAAACGGCGTGCCATAGTATGCCGTACGATATGGGCTATAGCCCACGGTCCAAAATGATGAGAAACGAGGCTAACTTTATTTTTCAAAATTTCAAAAAACATGGGCTATAACCCACCGTTTTTTTCATTTTTCATTTTTTTCAAATCCTCAAAAATGATGAAAAACGGCGTGCCATAGTTTGCCGTACGATATGGGCTATAGCCCACGGTTCAAAATGATGAGAAACGAGGCTAACTTTTTTTTTCAAAATTAAAAAAAACATGGGCTATAACCCACCGTTTTTTTCATTTTTCATTTTTTTCAAATCCTCAAAAATGATGAAAAACAGCGTGCTATAGTATGCCGTACGATATGGGCTATAGCCCACGGTCCAAAATGATGAGAAACGAGGCTAACTTTTTTTTTCAAAATTTCAAAAAACATGGGCTATAACCCACCGTTTTTTTCATTTTTCATTTTTTTCAAATCCTCAAAAATGATGAAAAACGGCGTGCCATAGTTTGCCGTACGATATGGGCTATAGCCCACCGTCCAAAATGATGAGAAACGAGGCTAACTTTTTTTTTCAAAATTTCAAAAAACATGGGCTATAACCCACCGTTTTTTTCATTTTTCATTTTTTTCAAATCCTCAAAAATGATGAAAAACAGCGTGCTATAGTATGCCGTACGATATGGGCTATAGCCCACGGTCCAAAATGATGAGAAACGAGGCTAACTTTTTTTTTCAAAATTTCAAAAAACATGGGCTATAACCCACCGTTTTTTTCATTTTTCATTTTTTTTCAAATCCTCAAAAATGATGAAAAACGGCGTGCCATAGTTTGCCGTACGATATGGGCTATAGCCCACCGTCCAAAATGATGAGAAACGAGGCTAACTTTTTTTTTCAAAATTTCAAAAAACATGGGCTATAACCCACCGTTTTTTTCATTTTTCATTTTTTTCAAATCCTCAAAAATGATGAAAAACAGCGTGCCATAGTATGCCGTACGATATGGGCTATAGCCCACGGTCCAAAATGATGAGAAACGAAGCTAACTTTTTTTTTCAAAATTTCAAAAAACATGGGCTATAACCCACCGTTTTTTTCATTTTTCATTTTTTTCAAATCCTCAAAAATGATGAAAAACAGCGTGCCATAGTATGCCGTACGATATGGGCTATAGCCCATGGTTCAAAATGATGAGAAACGAGGCTAACTTTTTTTTTCAAAATTAAAAAAAACATGGGCTATAACCCACCGTTTTTTTCATTTTTCATTTTTTTCAAATCCTCAAAAATGATGAAAAACAGCGTGCTATAGTATGCCGTACGATATGGGCTATAGCCCACGGTCCAAAATGATGAGAAACGAGGCTAACTTTTTTTTTCAAAATTTCAAAAAACATGGGCTATAACCCACCGTTTTTTCATTTTTCATTTTTTTCAAATCCTCAAAAATGATGAAAAACGGCGTGCCATAGTTTGCCGTACGATATGGGCTATAGCCCACCGTCCAAAATGATGAGAAACGAGGCTAACTTTTTTTTTCAAAATTTCAAAAAACATGGGCTATAACCCACCGTTTTTTTCATTTTTCATTTTTTTCAAATCCTCAAAAATGATGAAAAACGGCGTGCCATAGTTTGCCGTACGATATGGGCTATAGCCCACGGTTCAAAATGATGAGAAACGAGGCTAACTTTTTTTTTCAAAATTAAAAAAAACATGGGCTATAACCCACCGTTTTTTTCATTTTTCATTTTTTTCAAATCCTCAAAAATGATGAAAAACAGCGTGCTATAGTATGCCGTACGATATGGGCTATAGCCCACGGTCCAAAATGATGAGAAACGAGGCTAACTTTTTTTTTCAAAATTTCAAAAAACATGGGCTATAACCCACCGTTTTTTTCATTTTTCATTTTTTTCAAATCCTCAAAAATGATGAAAAACGGCGTGCCATAGTTTGCCGTACGATATGGGCTATAGCCCACCGTCCAAAATGATGAGAAACGAGGCTAACTTTTTTTTTCAAAATTTCAAAAAACATGGGCTATAACCCACCGTTTTTTTCATTTTTCATTTTTTTCAAATCCTCAAAAATGATGAAAAACAGCGTGCTATAGTATGCCGTACGATATGGGCTATAGCCCACGGTCCAAAATGATGAGAAACGAGGCTAACTTTTTTTTTCAAAATTTCAAAAAACATGGGCTATAACCCACCGTTTTTTTTCATTTTTCATTTTTTTCAAATCCTCAAAAATGATGAAAAACGGCGTGCCATAGTTTGCCGTACGATATGGGCTATAGCCCATCGTCCAAAATGATGAGAAACGAGGCTAACTTTTTTTTTTCAAAATTTCAAAAAACATGGGCTATAACCCACCGTTTTTTTCATTTTTAATTTTTTTCAAATCCTCAAAAATGATGAAAAACAGCGTGCCATAGTATGCCGTACGATATGGGCTATAGCCCACGGTCCAAAATGATGAGAAACAAGGCTAACTTTTTTTTTCAAAATTAAAAAAAACATGGGCTATAACCCACCGTTTTTTTCATTTTTCATTTTTTTCAAATCCTCAAAAATGATGAAAAACAGCGTGCCATAGTATGCCGTACGATATGGGCTATAGCCCACGGTCCAAAATGATGAGAAACGAGGCTAACTTTTTTTTTCAAAATTTCAAAAAACATGGGCTATAACCCACCGTTTTTTTCATTTTTCATTTTTTTCAAATCCTCAAAAATGATGAAAAACGGCGTGCCATAGTTTGCCGTACGATATGGGCTATAGCCCACGGTCCAAAATGATGAGAAACGAGGCTAACTTTTTTTTTCAAAATTTCAAAAAACATGGGCTATAACCCACCGTTTTTTTCATTTTTCATTTTTTTCAAATCCTCAAAAATGATGAAAAACAGCGTGCCATAGTATGCCGTACGATATGGGCTATAGCCCACGGTCCAAAATGATGAGAAACGAGGCTAACTTTTTTTTTCAAAATTTCAAAAAACATGGGCTATAACCCACCGTTTTTTTCATTTTTCATTTTTTTCAAATCCTCAAAAATGATGAAAAACAGCGTGCCATAGTATGCCGTACGATATGGGCTATAGCCCATGGTTCAAAATGATGAGAAACGAGGCTAACTTTTTTTTTCAAAATTAAAAAAAACATGGGCTATAACCCACCGTTTTTTTCATTTTTCATTTTTTTCAAATCCTCAAAAATGATGAAAAACAGCGTGCTATAGTATGCCGTACGATATGGGCTATAGCCCACGGTCCAAAATGATGAGAAACGAGGCTAACTTTTTTTTTCAAAATTTCAAAAAACATGGGCTATAACCCACCGTTTTTTTCATTTTTCATTTTTTTCAAATCCTCAAAAATGATGAAAAACGGCGTGCCATAGTTTGCCGTACGATATGGGCTATAGCCCACCGTCCAAAATGATGAGAAACGAGGCTAACTTTTTTTTTCAAAATTTCAAAAAACATGGGCTATAACCCACCGTTTTTTTCATTTTTCATTTTTTTCAAATCCTCAAAAATGATGAAAAACAGCGTGCCATAGTATGCCGTACGATATGGGCTATAGCCCACGGTCCAAAATGATGAGAAACGAGGCTAACTTTTTTTTTCAAAATTTCAAAAAACATGGGCTATAACCCACCGTTTTTTTCATTTTTCATTTTTTTCAAATCCTCAAAAATGATGAAAAACGGCGTGCCATAGTTTGCCGTACGATATGGGCTATAGCCCACCGTCCAAAATGATGAGAAACGAGGCTAACTTTTTTTTTCAAAATTTCAAAAAACATGGGCTATAACCCACCGTTTTTTTCATTTTTCATTTTTTTCAAATCCTCAAAAATGATGAAAAACAGCGTGCCATAGTATGCCGTACGATATGGGCTATAGCCCACGGTCCAAAATGATGAGAAACGAGGCTAACTTTTTTTTTCAAAATTAAAAAAAACATGGGCTATAACCCACCGTTTTTTTCATTTTTCATTTTTTTCAAATCCTCAAAAATGATGAAAAACAGCGTGCCATAGTATGCCGTACGATATGGGCTATAGCCCACGGTCCAAAATGATGAGAAACGAGGCTAACTTTTTTTTTCAAAATTTCAAAAAACATGGGCTATAACCCACCGTTTTTTTCATTTTTCATTTTTTTCAAATCCTCAAAAATGATGAAAAACGGCGTGCCATAGTTTGCCGTACGATATGGGCTATAGCCCACGGTCCAAAATGATGAGAAACGAGGCTAACTTTTTTTTTCAAAATTTCAAAAAACATGGGCTATAACCCACCGTTTTTTTCATTTTTCATTTTTTTCAAATCCTCAAAAATGATGAAAAACAGCGTGCCATAGTATGCCGTACGATATGGGCTATAGCCCACGGTCCAAAATGATGAGAAACGAGGCTAACCTTTTTTTTCAAAATTTCAAAAAACATGGGCTATAACCCACCGTTTTTTTCATTTTTCATTTTTTTCAAATCCTCAAAAATGATGAAAAACAGCGTGCCATAGTATGCCGTACGATATGGGCTATAGCCCATGGTTCAAAATGATGAGAAACGAGGCTAACTTTTTTTTTCAAAATAAAAAAAAACATGGGCTATAACCCACCGTTTTTTTCATTTTTCATTTTTTTCAAATCCTCAAAAATGATGAAAAACAGCGTGCTATAGTATGCCGTACGATATGGGCTATAGCCCACGGTCCAAAATGATGAGAAACGAGGCTAACTTTTTTTTCCAAAATTTCAAAAAACATGGGCTATAACCCACCGTTTTTTTTCATTTTTCATTTTTTTCAAATCCTCAAAAATGATGAAAAACGGCGTGCCATAGTTTGCCGTACGATATGGGCTATAGCCCACCGTCCAAAATGATGAGAAACGAGGCTAACTTTTTTTTTCAAAATTTCAAAAAACATGGGCTATAACCCACCGTTTTTTTCATTTTTAATTTTTTTCAAATCCTCAAAAATGATGAAAAACAGCGTGCCATAGTATGCCGTACGATATGGGCTATAGCCCACGGTCCAAAATGATGAGAAACGAGGCTAACTTTTTTTTTCAAAATTAAAAAAAACATGGGCTATAACCCACCGTTTTTTTCATTTTTCATTTTTTTCAAATCCTCAAAAATGATGAAAAACAGCGTGCCATAGTATGCCGTACGATATGGGCTATAGCCCACGGTCCAAAATGATGAGAAACGAGGCTAACTTTTTTTTTCAAAATTTCAAAAAACATGGGCTATAACCCACCGTTTTTTTCATTTTTCATTTTTTTCAAATCCTCAAAAATGATGAAAAACGGCGTGCCATAGTTTGCCGTACGATATGGGCTATAGCCCACGGTCCAAAATGATGAGAAACGAGGCTAACTTTTTTTTTCAAAATTTCAAAAAACATGGGCTATAACCCACCGTTTTTTTCATTTTTCATTTTTTTCAAATCCTCAAAAATGATGAAAAACAGCGTGCCATAGTATGCCGTACGATATGGGCTATAGCCCACGGTCCAAAATGATGAGAAACGAGGCTAACTTTTTTTTTCAAAATTTCAAAAAACATGGGCTATAACCCACCGTTTTTTTCATTTTTCATTTTTTTCAAATCCTCAAAAATGATGAAAAACAGCGTGCCATAGTATGCCGTACGATATGGGCTATAGCCCATGGTTCAAAATGATGAGAAACGAGGCTAACTTTTTTTTTCAAAATTAAAAAAAACATGGGCTATAACCCACCGTTTTTTTCATTTTTCATTTTTTTCAAATCCTCAAAAATGATGAAAAACAGCGTGCCATAGTATGCCGTACGATATGGGCTATAGCCCACGGTCCAAAATGATGAGAAACGAGGCTAACTTTTTTTTTCAAAATTTCAAAAAACATGGGCTATAACCCACCGTTTTTTTCATTTTTCATTTTTTTCAAATCCTCAAAAATGATGAAAAACGGCGTGCCATAGTTTGCCGTACGATATGGGCTATAGCCCACGGTCCAAAATGATGAGAAACGAGGCTAACTTTTTTTTTCAAAATTTCAAAAAACATGGGCTATAACCCACCGTTTTTTTAATTTTTCATTTTTTTCAAATCCTCAAAAATGATGAAAAACAGCGTGCCATAGTATGCCGTACGATATGGGCTATAGCCCACGGTCCAAAATGATGAGAAACGAGGCTAACTTTTTTTTTCAAAATTTCAAAAAACATGGGCTATAACCCACCGTTTTTTTCATTTTTCATTTTTTTCAAATCCTCAAAAATGATGAAAAACAGCGTGCCATAGTATGCCGTACGATATGGGCTATAGCCCATGGTTCAAAATGATGAGAAACGAGGCTAACTTTTTTTTTCAAAATTTCAAAAAACATGGGCTATAACCCACCGTTTTTTTCATTTTTCATTTTTTTCAAATCCTCAAAAATGATGAAAAACAGCGTGCTATAGTATGCCGTACGATATGGGCTATAGCCCACGGTCCAAAATGATGAGAAACGAGGCTAACTTTTTTTTTCAAAATTTCAAAAAACATGGGCTATAACCCACCGTTTTTTTCATTTTTCATTTTTTTTCAAATCCTCAAAAATGATGAAAAACGGCGTGCCATAGTTTGCCGTACGATATGGGCTATAGCCCACCGTCCAAAATGATGAGAAACGAGGCTAACTTTTTTTTTCAAAATTTCAAAAAACATGGGCTATAACCCACCGTTTTTTTCATTTTTCATTTTTTTCAAATCCTCAAAAATGATGAAAAACAGCGTGCCATAGTATGCCGTACGATATGGGCTATAGCCCACGGTCCAAAATGATGAGAAACGAGGCTAACTTTTTTTTTCAAAATTTCAAAAAACATGGGCTATAACCCACCGTTTTTTTCATTTTTCATTTTTTTCAAATCCTCAAAAATGATGAAAAACAGCGTGCCATAGTATGCCGTACGATATGGGCTATAGCCCATGGTTCAAAATGATGAGAAACGAGGCTAACTTTTTTTTTCAAAATTAAAAAAAACATGGGCTATAACCCACCGTTTTTTTCATTTTTCATTTTTTTCAAATCCTCAAAAATGATGAAAAACAGCGTGCTATAGTATGCCGTACGATATGGGCTATAGCCCACGGTCCAAAATGATGAGAAACGAGGCTAACTTTTTTTTTCAAAATTTCAAAAAACATGGGCTATAACCCACCGTTTTTTCATTTTTCATTTTTTTCAAATCCTCAAAAATGATGAAAAACGGCGTGCCATAGTTTGCCGTACGATATGGGCTATAGCCCACGGTCCAAAATGATGAGAAACGAGGCTAACTTATTTTTTCAAAATTTCAAAAAACATGGGCTATAACCCACCGTTTTTTTCATTTTTCATTTTTTTCAAATCCTCAAAAATGATGAAAAACGGCGTGCCATAGTATGCCGTACGATATGGGCTATAGCCCACGGTTCAAAATGATGAGAAACGAGGCTAACTTTTTTTTTCAAAATTTCAAAAAACATGGGCTATAACCCACCGTTTTTTTCATTTTTCATTTTTTTCAAATCCTCAAAAATGATGAAAAACTGCGTGCCATAGTATGCCGTACGATATGGGCTATAGCCCACAGTCCAAAATGATGAGAAACGAGGCTAACTTTATTTTTCAAAATTTCAAAAAACATGGGCTATAACCCACCGTTTTTTTCATTTTTCATTTTTTTCAAATCCTCAAAAATGATGAAAAACGGCGTGCCATAGTTTGCCGTACGATATGGGCTATAGCCCACGGTTCAAAATGATGAGAAACGAGGCTAACTTTTTTTTTCAAAATTAAAAAAAACATGGGCTATAACCCACCGTTTTTTTCATTTTTCATTTTTTTCAAATCCTCAAAAATGATGAAAAACAGCGTGCTATAGTATGCCGTACGATACGGGCTATAGCCCACGGTCCAAAATGATGAGAAACGAGGCTAACTTTTTTTTTCAAAATTTCAAAAAACATGGGCTATAACCCACCGTTTTTTTCATTTTTCATTTTTTTCAAATCCTCAAAAATGATGAAAAACGGCGTGCCATAGTTTGCCGTACGATATGGGCTATAGCCCACGGTCCAAAATGATGAGAAACGAGGCTAACTTTTTTTTTCAAAATTTCAAAAAACATGGGCTATAACCCACCGTTTTTTTCATTTTTCATTTTTTTCAAATCCTCAAAAATGATGAAAAACAGCGTGCCATAGTATGCCGTACGATATGGGCTATAGCCCACCGTCCAAAATGATGAGAAACGAGGCTAACTTTTTTTTTCAAAATTTCAAAAAACATGGGCTATAACCCACCGTTTTTTTCATTTTTCATTTTTTTCAAATCCTCAAAAATGATGAAAAACAGCGTGCCATAGTATGCCGTACGATATGGGCTATAGCCCACGGTCCAAAATGATGAGAAACGAGGCTAACTTTTTTTTTCAAAATTTCAAAAAACATGGGCTATAACCCACCGTTTTTTTCATTTTTCATTTTTTTCAAATCCTCAAAAATGATGAAAAACAGCGTGCCATAGTATGCCGTACGATATGGGCTATAGCCCATGGTTCAAAATGATGAGAAACGAGGCTAACTTTTTTTTTCAAAATTAAAAAAAACATGGGCTATAACCCACCGTTTTTTTCATTTTTCATTTTTTTCAAATCCTCAAAAATGATGAAAAACAGCGTGCTATAGTATGCCGTACGATATGGGCTATAGCCCACGGTCCAAAATGATGAGAAACGAGGCTAACTTTTTTTTTCAAAATTTCAAAAAACATGGGCTATAACCCACCGTTTTTTTCATTTTTCATTTTTTTCAAATCCTCAAAAATGATGAAAAACAGCGTGCCATAGTATGCCGTACGATATGGGCTATAGCCCACGATCCAAAATGATGAGAAACGAGGCTAACTTTTTTTTTCAAAATTTCAAAAAACATGGGCTATAACCCACCGTTTTTTTCATTTTTCATTTTTTTCAAATCCTCAAAAATGATGAAAAACAGCGTGCCATAGTATGCCGTACGATATGGGCTATAGCCCATGGTTCAAAATGATGAGAAACGAGGCTAACTTTTTTTTTCAAAATTAAAAAAAACATGGGCTATAACCCACCGTTTTTTTCATTTTTCATTTTTTTCAAATCCTCAAAAATGATGAAAAACAGCGTGCTATAGTATGCCGTACGATATGGGCTATAGCCCACGGTCCAAAATGATGAGAAACGAGGCTAACTTTTTTTTTCAAAATTTCAAAAAACATGGGCTATAACCCACCGTTTTTTTCATTTTTCATTTTTTTTCAAATCCTCAAAAATGATGAAAAACGGCGTGCCATAGTTTGCCGTACGATATGGGCTATAGCCCACCGTCCAAAATGATGAGAAACGAGGCTAACTTTTTTTTTCAAAATTTCAAAAAACATGGGCTATAACCCACCGTTTTTTTCATTTTTCATTTTTTTCAAATCCTCAAAAATGATGAAAAACAGCGTGCCATAGTATGCCGTACGATATGGGCTATAGCCCACGGTCCAAAATGATGAGAAACGAGGCTAACTTTTTTTTTCAAAATTTCAAAAAACATGGGCTATAACCCACCGTTTTTTTCATTTTTCATTTTTTTCAAATCCTCAAAAATGATGAAAAACAGCGTGCCATAGTATGCCGTACGATATGGGCTATAGCCCATGGTTCAAAATGATGAGAAACGAGGCTAACTTTTTTTTTCAAAATTAAAAAAAACATGGGCTATAACCCACCGTTTTTTTCATTTTTCATTTTTTTCAAATCCTCAAAAATGATGAAAAACAGCGTGCTATAGTATGCCGTACGATATGGGCTATAGCCCACGGTCCAAAATGATGAGAAACGAGGCTAACTTTTTTTTTCAAAATTTCAAAAAACATGGGCTATAACCCACCGTTTTTTTCATTTTTCATTTTTTTCAAATCCTCAAAAATGATGAAAAACAGCGTGCTATAGTATGCCGTACGATATGGGCTATAGCCCACGGTCCAAAATGATGAGAAACGAGGCTAACTTTTTTTTTCAAAATTTCAAAAAACATGGGCTATAACCCACTGTTTTTTTCATTTTTCATTTTTTTCAAATCCTCAAAAATGATGAAAAACAGCGTGCTATAGTATGCCGTACGATATGGGCTATAGCCCACGGTCCAAAATGATGAGAAACGAGGCTAACTTATTTTTTCAAAATTTCAAAAAACATGGGCTATAACCCACCGTTTTTTTCATTTTTCATTTTTTTCAAATCCTCAAAAATGATGAAAAACGGCGTGCCATAGTATGCCGTACGATATGGGCTATAGCCCACGGTTCAAAATGATGAGAAACGAGGCTAACTTTTTTTTTCAAAATTTCAAAAAACATGGGCTATAACCCACCGTTTTTTTCATTTTTCATTTTTTTCAAATCCTCAAAAATGATGAAAAACGGCGTGCCATAGTATGCCGTACGATATGGGCTATAGCCCACGGTCCAAAATGATGAGAAACGAGGCTAACTTTATTTTTCAAAATTTCAAAAAACATGGGCTATAACCCACCGTTTTTTTCATTTTTCATTTTTTTCAAATCCTCAAAAATGATGAAAAACGGCGTGCCATAGTTTGCCGTACGATATGGGCTATAGCCCACGGTTCAAAATGATGAGAAACGAGGCTAACTTTTTTTTTCAAAATTAAAAAAAACATGGGCTATAACCCACCGTTTTTTTCATTTTTCATTTTTTTCAAATCCTCAAAAATGATGAAAAACAGCGTGCTATAGTATGCCGTACGATATGGGCTATAGCCCACGGTCCAAAATGATGAGAAACGAGGCTAACTTTTTTTTTCAAAATTTCAAAAAACATGGGCTATAACCCACCGTTTTTTTCATTTTTCATTTTTTTCAAATCCTCAAAAATGATGAAAAACGGCGTGCCATAGTTTGCCGTACGATATGGGCTATAGCCCACCGTCCAAAATGATGAGAAACGAGGCTAACTTTTTTTTTCAAAATTTCAAAAAACATGGGCTATAACCCACCGTTTTTTTCATTTTTAATTTTTTTCAAATCCTCAAAAATGATGAAAAACAGCGTGCCATAGTATGCCGTACGATATGGGCTATAGCCCACGGTCCAAAATGATGAGAAACGAGGCTAACTTTTTTTTTCAAAATTAAAAAAAACATGGGCTATAACCCACCGTTTTTTTCATTTTTCATTTTTTTCAAATCCTCAAAAATGATGAAAAACAGCGTGCCATAGTATGCCGTACGATATGGGCTATAGCCCACGGTCCAAAATGATGAGAAACGAGGCTAACTTTTTTTTTCAAAATTTCAAAAAACATGGGCTATAACCCACCGTTTTTTTCATTTTTCATTTTTTTCAAATCCTCAAAAATGATGAAAAACGGCGTGCCATAGTTTGCCGTACGATATGGGCTATAGCCCACGGTCCAAAATGATGAGAAACGAGGCTAACTTTTTTTTTCAAAATTTCAAAAAACATGGGCTATAACCCACCGTTTTTTTCATTTTTCATTTTTTTCAAATCCTCAAAAATGATGAAAAACAGCGTGCCATAGTATGCCGTACGATATGGGCTATAGCCCACGGTCCAAAATGATGAGAAACGAGGCTAACTTTTTTTTTCAAAATTTCAAAAAACATGGGCTATAACCCACTGTTTTTTTCATTTTTCATTTTTTTCAAATCCTCAAAAATGATGAAAAACAGCGTGCCATAGTATGCCGTACGATATGGGCTATAGCCCATGGTTCAAAATGATGAGAAACGAGGCTAACTTTTTTTTTCAAAATTAAAAAAAACATGGGCTATAACCCACCGTTTTTTTCATTTTTCATTTTTTTCAAATCCTCAAAAATGATGAAAAACAGCGTGCTATAGTATGCCGTACGATATGGGCTATAGCCCACAGTCCAAAATGATGAGAAACGAGGCTAACTTTTTTTTCCAAAATTTCAAAAAACATGGGCTATAACCCACCGTTTTTTTCATTTTTCATTTTTTTCAAATCCTCAAAAATGATGAAAAACGGCGTGCCATAGTTTGCCGTACGATATGGGCTATAGCCCACCGTCCAAAATGATGAGAAACGAGGCTAACTTTTTTTTTCAAAATTTCAAAAAACATGGGCTATAACCCACCGTTTTTTTCATTTTTCATTTTTTTCAAATCCTCAAAAATGATGAAAAACAGCGTGCCATAGTATGCCGTACGATATGGGCTATAGCCCACGGTCCAAAATGATGAGAAACGAGGCTAACTTTTTTTTTCAAAATTTCAAAAAACATGGGCTATAACCCACCGTTTTTTTCATTTTTCATTTTTTTCAAATCCTCAAAAATGATGAAAAACAGCGTGCCATAGTATGCCGTACGATATGGGCTATAGCCCACGGTCCAAAATGATGAGAAACGAGGCTAACTTTTTTTTTCAAAATTTCAAAAAACATGGGCTATAACCCACTGTTTTTTTCATTTTTCATTTTTTTCAAATCCTCAAAAATGATGAAAAACAGCGTGCCATAGTATGCCGTACGATATGGGCTATAGCCCATGGTTCAAAATGATGAGAAACGAGGCTAACTTTTTTTTTCAAAATTAAAAAAAACATGGGCTATAACCCACCGTTTTTTTCATTTTTCATTTTTTTCAAATCCTCAAAAATGATGAAAAACAGCGTGCTATAGTATGCCGTACGATATGGGCTATAGCCCACAGTCCAAAATGATGAGAAACGAGGCTAACTTTTTTTTTCAAAATTTCAAAAAACATGGGCTATAACCCACCGTTTTTTTCATTTTTCATTTTTTTCAAATCCTCAAAAATGATGAAAAACGGCGTGCCATAGTTTGCCGTACGATATGGGCTATAGCCCACCGTCCAAAATGATGAGAAACGAGGCTAACTTTTTTTTTCAAAATTTCAAAAAACATGGGCTATAACCCACCGTTTTTTTCATTTTTCATTTTTTTCAAATCCTCAAAAATGATGAAAAACAGCGTGCCATAGTATGCCGTACGATATGGGCTATAGCCCACGGTCCAAAATGATGAGAAACGAGGCTAACTTTTTTTTTCAAAATTTCAAAAAACATGGGCTATAACCCACCGTTTTTTTCATTTTTCATTTTTTTCAAATCCTCAAAAATGATGAAAAACAGCGTGCCATAGTATGCCGTACGATATGGGCTATAGCCCATGGTTCAAAATGATGAGAAACGAGGCTAACTTTTTTTTTCAAAATTAAAAAAAACATGGGCTATAACCCACCGTTTTTTTCATTTTTCATTTTTTTCAAATCCTCAAAAATGATGAAAAACAGCGTGCTATAGTATGCCGTACGATATGGGCTATAGCCCACGGTCCAAAATGATGAGAAACGAGGCTAACTTTTTTTTTCAAAATTTCAAAAAACATGGGCTATAACCCACCGTTTTTTCATTTTTCATTTTTTTCAAATCCTCAAAAATGATGAAAAACGGCGTGCCATAGTTTGCCGTACGATATGGGCTATAGCCCACCGTCCAAAATGATGAGAAACGAGGCTAACTTTTTTTTTCAAAATTTCAAAAAACATGGGCTATAACCCACTGTTTTTTTCATTTTTCATTTTTTTCAAATCCTCAAAAATGATGAAAAACAGCGTGCTATAGTATGCCGTACGATATGGGCTATAGCCCACGGTCCAAAATGATGAGAAACGAGGCTAACTTTTTTTTTCAAAATTTCAAAAAACATGGGCTATAACCCACCGTTTTTTTCATTTTTCATTTTTTTCAAATCCTCAAAAATGATGAAAAACGGCGTGCCATAGTATGCCGTACGATATGGGCTATAGCCCACGGTTCAAAATGATGAGAAACGAGGCTAACTTTTTTTTTCAAAATTTCAAAAAACATGGGCTATAACCCACCGTTTTTTTCATTTTTCATTTTTTTCAAATCCTCAAAAATGATGAAAAACGGCGTGCCATAGTATGCCGTACGATATGGGCTATAGCCCACGGTCCAAAATGATGAGAAACGAGGCTAACTTTATTTTTCAAAATTTCAAAAAACATGGGCTATAACCCACCGTTTTTTTCATTTTTCATTTTTTTCAAATCCTCAAAAATGATGAAAAACAGCGTGCCATAGTATGCCGTACGATATGGGCTATAGCCCATGGTTCAAAATGATGAGAAACGAGGCTAACTTTTTTTTTCAAAATTAAAAAAAACATGGGCTATAACCCACCGTTTTTTTCATTTTTCATTTTTTTCAAATCCTCAAAAATGATGAAAAACAGCGTGCTATAGTATGCCGTACGATATGGGCTATAGCCCACGGTCCAAAATGATGAGAAACGAGGCTAACTTTTTTTTTCAAAATTTCAAAAAACATGGGCTATAACCCACCGTTTTTTTTTCATTTTTCATTTTTTTCAAATCCTCAAAAATGATGAAAAACGGCGTGCCATAGTTTGCCGTACGATATGGGCTATAGCCCACCGTCCAAAATGATGAGAAACGAGGCTAACTTTTTTTTTCAAAATTTCAAAAAACATGGGCTATAACCCACCGTTTTTTTAATTTTTAATTTTTTTCAAATCCTCAAAAATGATGAAAAACAGCGTGCCATAGTATGCCGTACGATATGGGCTATAGCCCACGGTCCAAAATGATGAGAAACGAGGCTAACTTTTTTTTTCAAAATTAAAAAAAACATGGGCTATAACCCACCGTTTTTTTCATTTTTCATTTTTTTCAAATCCTCAAAAATGATGAAAAACAGCGTGCCATAGTATGCCGTACGATATGGGCTATAGCCCACGGTCCAAAATGATGAGAAACGAGGCTAACTTTTTTTTTCAAAATTTCAAAAAACATGGGCTATAACCCACCGTTTTTTTCATTTTTCATTTTTTTCAAATCCTCAAAAATGATGAAAAACGGCGTGCCATAGTTTGCCGTACGATATGGGCTATAGCCCACGGTCCAAAATGATGAGAAACGAGGCTAACTTTTTTTTTCAAAATTTCAAAAAACATGGGCTATAACCCACCGTTTTTTTCATTTTTCATTTTTTTCAAATCCTCAAAAATGATGAAAAACGGCGTGCCATAGTTTGCCGTACGATATGGGCTATAGCCCACGGTTCAAAATGATGAGAAACGAGGCTAACTTTTTTTTTCAAAATTTCAAAAAACATGGGCTATAACCCACCGTTTTTTTAATTTTTCATTTTTTTCAAATCCTCAAAAATGATGAAAAACAGCGTGCCATAGTATGCCGTACGATATGGGCTATAGCCCATGGTTCAAAATGATGAGAAACGAGGCTAACTTTTTTTTTCAAAATTAAAAAAAACATGGGCTATAACCCACCGTTTTTTTCATTTTTCATTTTTTTTAAATCCTCAAAAATGATGAAAAACAGCGTGCTATAGTATGCCGTACGATATGGGCTATAGCCCACGGTCCAAAATGATGAGAAACGAGGCTAACTTTTTTTTTCAAAATTTCAAAAAACATGGGCTATAACCCACCGTTTTTTCATTTTTCATTTTTTTCAAATCCTCAAAAATGATGAAAAACGGCGTGCCATAGTTTGCCGTACGATATGGGCTATAGCCCACCGTCCAAAATGATGAGAAACGAGGCTAACTTTTTTTTTCAAAATTTCAAAAAACATGGGCTATAACCCACTGTTTTTTTCATTTTTCATTTTTTTCAAATCCTCAAAAATGATGAAAAACAGCGTGCTATAGTATGCCGTACGATATGGGCTATAGCCCACGGTCCAAAATGATGAGAAACGAGGCTAACTTATTTTTTCAAAATTTCAAAAAACATGGGCTATAACCCACCGTTTTTTTCATTTTTCATTTTTTTCAAATCCTCAAAAATGATGAAAAACGGCGTGCCATAGTATGCCGTACGATATGGGCTATAGCCCACGGTTCAAAATGATGAGAAACGAGGCTAACTTTTTTTTTCAAAATTTCAAAAAACATGGGCTATAACCCACCGTTTTTTTCATTTTTCATTTTTTTCAAATCCTCAAAAATGATGAAAAACGGCGTGCCATAGTATGCCGTACGATATGGGCTATAGCCCACGGTCCAAAATGATGAGAAACGAGGCTAACTTTATTTTTCAAAATTTCAAAAAACATGGGCTATAACCCACCGTTTTTTTCATTTTTCATTTTTTTCAAATCCTCAAAAATGATGAAAAACGGCGTGCCATAGTTTGCCGTACGATATGGGCTATAGCCCACGGTTCAAAATGATGAGAAACGAGGCTAACTTTTTTTTTCAAAATTAAAAAAAACATGGGCTATAACCCACCGTTTTTTTCATTTTTCATTTTTTTCAAATCCTCAAAAATGATGAAAAACAGCGTGCTATAGTATGCCGTACGATATGGGCTATAGCCCACGGTCCAAAATGATGAGAAACGAGGCTAACTTTTTTTTTCAAAATTTCAAAAAACATGGGCTATAACCCACCGTTTTTTTCATTTTTCATTTTTTTCAAATCCTCAAAAATGATGAAAAACGGCGTGCCATAGTTTGCCGTACGATATGGGCTATAGCCCACCGTCCAAAATGATGAGAAACGAGGCTAACTTTTTTTTTCAAAATTTCAAAAAACATGGGCTATAACCCACCGTTTTTTTCATTTTTAATTTTTTTCAAATCCTCAAAAATGATGAAAAACAGCGTGCCATAGTATGCCGTACGATATGGGCTATAGCCCACGGTCCAAAATGATGAGAAACGAGGCTAACTTTTTTTTTCAAAATTAAAAAAAACATGGGCTATAACCCACCGTTTTTTTCATTTTTCATTTTTTTCAAATCCTCAAAAATGATGAAAAACAGCGTGCCATAGTATGCCGTACGATATGGGCTATAGCCCACGGTCCAAAATGATGAGAAACGAGGCTAACTTTTTTTTTCAAAATTTCAAAAAACATGGGCTATAACCCACCGTTTTTTTCATTTTTCATTTTTTTCAAATCCTCAAAAATGATGAAAAACGGCGTGCCATAGTTTGCCGTACGATATGGGCTATAGCCCACGGTCCAAAATGATGAGAAACGAGGCTAACTTTTTTTTTCAAAATTTCAAAAAACATGGGCTATAACCCACCGTTTTTTTCATTTTTCATTTTTTTCAAATCCTCAAAAATGATGAAAAACAGCGTGCCATAGTATGCCGTACGATATGGGCTATAGCCCACGGTCCAAAATGATGAGAAACGAGGCTAACTTTTTTTTTCAAAATTTCAAAAAACATGGGCTATAACCCACCGTTTTTTTCATTTTTCATTTTTTTCAAATCCTCAAAAATGATGAAAAACAGCGTGCCATAGTATGCCGTACGATATGGGCTATAGCCCATGGTTCAAAATGATGAGAAACGAGGCTAACTTTTTTTTTCAAAATTAAAAAAAACATGGGCTATAACCCACCGTTTTTTTCATTTTTCATTTTTTTCAAATCCTCAAAAATGATGAAAAACAGCGTGCTATAGTATGCCGTACGATATGGGCTATAGCCCACGGTCCAAAATGATGAGAAACGAGGCTAACTTTTTTTTTCAAAATTTCAAAAAACATGGGCTATAACCCACCGTTTTTTTCATTTTTCATTTTTTTCAAATCCTCAAAAATGATGAAAAACGGCGTGCCATAGTTTGCCGTACGATATGGGCTATAGCCCACCGTCCAAAATGATGAGAAACGAGGCTAACTTTTTTTTTCAAAATTTCAAAAAACATGGGCTATAACCCACCGTTTTTTTCATTTTTCATTTTTTTCAAATCCTCAAAAATGATGAAAAACAGCGTGCCATAGTATGCCGTACGATATGGGCTATAGCCCACGGTCCAAAATGATGAGAAACGAGGCTAACTTTTTTTTTCAAAATTTCAAAAAACATGGGCTATAACCCACCGTTTTTTTCATTTTTCATTTTTTTCAAATCCTCAAAAATGATGAAAAACAGCGTGCCATAGTATGCCGTACGATATGGGCTATAGCCCATGGTTCAAAATGATGAGAAACGAGGCTAACTTTTTTTTTCAAAATTTCAAAAAACATGGGCTATAACCCACCGTTTTTTTCATTTTTCATTTTTTTCAAATCCTCAAAAATGATGAAAAACAGCGTGCTATAGTATGCCGTACGATATGGGCTATAGCCCACGGTCCAAAATGATGAGAAACGAGGCTAACTTTTTTTTTCAAAATTTCAAAAAACATGGGCTATAACCCACCGTTTTTTCATTTTTCATTTTTTTCAAATCCTCAAAAATGATGAAAAACGGCGTGCCATAGTTTGCCGTACGATATGGGCTATAGCCCACCGTCCAAAATGATGAGAAACGAGGCTAACTTTTTTTTTCAAAATTTCAAAAAACATAAGCTATAACCCACTGTTTTTTTCATTTTTCATTTTTTTCAAATCCTCAAAAATGATGAAAAACAGCGTGCTATAGTATGCCGTACGATATGGGCTATAGCCCACGGTCCAAAATGATGAGAAACGAGGCTAACTTTTTTTTTCAAAATTTCAAAAAACATGGGCTATAACCCACCGTTTTTTTCATTTTTCATTTTTTTCAAATCCTCAAAAATGATGAAAAACGGCGTGCCATAGTATGCCGTACGATATGGGCTATAGCCCACGGTTCAAAATGATGAGAAACGAGGCTAACTTTTTTTTTCAAAATTTCAAAAAACATGGGCTATAACCCACCGTTTTTTTCATTTTTCATTTTTTTCAAATCCTCAAAAATGATGAAAAACGGCGTGCCATAGTATGCCGTACGATATGGGCTATAGCCCACGGTCCAAAATGATGAGAAACGAGGCTAACTTTATTTTTCAAAATTTCAAAAAACATGGGCTATAACCCACCGTTTTTTTTATTTTTCATTTTTTTCAAATCCTCAAAAATGATGAAAAACGGCGTGCCATAGTTTGCCGTACGATATGGGCTATAGCCCACGGTTCAAAATGATGAGAAACGAGGCTAACTTTTTTTTTCAAAATTTCAAAAAACATGGGCTATAACCCACCGTTTTTTTCATTTTTCATTTTTTTCAAATCCTCAAAAATGATGAAAAACAGCGTGCTATAGTATGCCGTACGATATGGGCTATAGCCCACGGTCCAAAATGATGAGAAACGAGGCTAACTTTTTTTTTCAAAATTTCAAAAAACATGGGCTATAACCCACCGTTTTTTTCATTTTTCATTTTTTTCAAATCCTCAAAAATGATGAAAAACGGCGTGCCATAGCTTGCCGTACGATATGGGCTATAGCCCACCGTCCAAAATGATGAGAAACGAGGCTAACTTTTTTTTCTCAAAATTTCAAAAAACATGGGCTATAACCCACCGTTTTTTTCATTTTTCATTTTTTTCAAATCCTCAAAAATGATGAAAAACAGCGTGCCATAGTATGCCGTACGATATGGGCTATAGCCCACGGTTCAAAATGATGAGAAACGAGGCTAACTTTTTTTTTCAAAATTTCAAAAAACATGGGCTATAACCCACCGTTTTTTTCATTTTTCATTTTTTTCAAATCCTCAAAAATGATGAAAAACAGCGTGCTATAGTATGCCGTACGATATGGGCTATAGCCCACGGTCCAAAATGATGAGAAACGAGGCTAACTTTTTTTTTCAAAATTTCAAAAAACATGGGCTATAACCCACCGTTTTTTTCATTTTTCATTTTTTTCAAATCCTCAAAAATGATGAAAAACAGCGTGCCATAGTATGCCGTACGATATGGGCTATAGCCCACGGTCCAAAATGATGAGAAACGAGGCTAACTTTTTTTTTCAAAATTTCAAAAAACATGGGCTATAACCCACCGTTTTTTTCATTTTTCATTTTTTTCAAATCCTCAAAAATGATGAAAAACAGCGTGCCATAGTATGCCGTACGATATGGGCTATAGCCCATGGTTCAAAATGATGAGAAACGAGGCTAACTTTTTTTTTCAAAATTAAAAAAAACATGGGCTATAACCCACCGTTTTTTTCATTTTTCATTTTTTTCAAATCCTCAAAAATGATGAAAAACAGCGTGCTATAGTATGCCGTACGATATGGGCTATAGCCCACGGTCCAAAATGATGAGAAACGAGGCTAACTTTTTTTTTCAAAATTTCAAAAAACATGGGCTATAACCCACCGTTTTTTTCATTTTTCATTTTTTTCAAATCCTCAAAAATGATGAAAAACGGCGTGCCATAGTTTGCCGTACGATATGGGCTATAGCCCACCGTCCAAAATGATGAGAAACGAGGCTAACTTTTTTTTTCAAAATTTCAAAAAACATGGGCTATAACCCACCGTTTTTTTCATTTTTCATTTTTTTCAAATCCTCAAAAATGATGAAAAACAGCGTGCCATAGTATGCCGTACGATATGGGCTATAGCCCACGGTCCAAAATGATGAGAAACGAGGCTAACTTTTTTTTTCAAAATTTCAAAAAACATGGGCTATAACCCACCGTTTTTTTCATTTTTCATTTTTTTCAAATCCTCAAAAATGATGAAAAACAGCGTGCCATAGTATGCCGTACGATATGGGCTATAGCCCATGGTTCAAAATGATGAGAAACGAGGCTAACTTTTTTTTTCAAAATTAAAAAAAACATGGGCTATAACCCACCGTTTTTTTCATTTTTCATTTTTTTCAAATCCTCAAAAATGATGAAAAACAGCGTGCTATAGTATGCCGTACGATATGGGCTATAGCCCACGGTCCAAAATGATGAGAAACGAGGCTAACTTTTTTTTTCAAAATTTCAAAAAACATGGGCTATAACCCACCGTTTTTTCATTTTTCATTTTTTTCAAATCCTCAAAAATGATGAAAAACGGCGTGCCATAGTTTGCCGTACGATATGGGCTATAGCCCACCGTCCAAAATGATGAGAAACGAGGCTAACTTTTTTTTTCAAAATTTCAAAAAACATGGGCTATAACCCACTGTTTTTTTCATTTTTCATTTTTTTCAAATCCTCAAAAATGATGAAAAACAGCGTGCTATAGTATGCCGTACGATATGGGCTATAGCCCACGGTCCAAAATGATGAGAAACGAGGCTAACTTTTTTTTTCAAAATTTCAAAAAACATGGGCTATAACCCACCGTTTTTTTCATTTTTCATTTTTTTCAAATCCTCAAAAATGATGAAAAACGGCGTGCCATAGTATGCCGTACGATATGGGCTATAGCCCACGGTTCAAAATGATGAGAAACGAGGCTAACTTTTTTTTTCAAAATTTCAAAAAACATGGGCTATAACCCACCGTTTTTTTCATTTTTCATTTTTTTCAAATCCTCAAAAATGATGAAAAACGGCGTGCCATAGTATGCCGTACGATATGGGCTATAGACCACGGTCCAAAATGATGAGAAACGAGGCTAACTTTATTTTTCAAAATTTCAAAAAACATGGGCTATAACCCACCGTTTTTTTTATTTTTCATTTTTTTCAAATCCTCAAAAATGATGAAAAACGGCGTGCCATAGTTTGCCGTACGATATGGGCTATAGCCCACGGTTCAAAATGATGAGAAACGAGGCTAACTTTTTTTTTCAAAATTTCAAAAAACATGGGCTATAACCCACCGTTTTTTTCATTTTTCATTTTTTTCAAATCCTCAAAAATGATGAAAAACAGCGTGCTATAGTATGCCGTACGATATGGGCTATAGCCCACGGTCCAAAATGATGAGAAACGAGGCTAACTTTTTTTTTCAAAATTTCAAAAAACATGGGCTATAACCCACCGTTTTTTTCATTTTTCATTTTTTTCAAATCCTCAAAAATGATGAAAAACGGCGTGCCATAGCTTGCCGTACGATATGGGCTATAGCCCACCGTCCAAAATGATGAGAAACGAGGCTAACTTTTTTTTCTCAAAATTTCAAAAAACATGGGCTATAACCCACCGTTTTTTTCATTTTTCATTTTTTTCAAATCCTCAAAAATGATGAAAAACAGCGTGCCATAGTATGCCGTACGATATGGGCTATAGCCCACGGTTCAAAATGATGAGAAACGAGGCTAACTTTTTTTTTCAAAATTTCAAAAAACATGGGCTATAACCCACCGTTTTTTTCATTTTTCATTTTTTTCAAATCCTCAAAAATGATGAAAAACAGCGTGCTATAGTATGCCGTACGATATGGGCTATAGCCCACGGTCCAAAATGATGAGAAACGAGGCTAACTTTGTTTTCCAAAATTTCAAAAAACATGGGCTATAACCCACCGTTTTTTTCATTTTTCATTTTTTTCAAATCCTCAAAAATGATGAAAAACAGCGTGCCATAGTATGCCGTACGATATGGGCTATAGCCCACAGTTCAAAATGATGAGAAACGAGGCTAACTTTTTTTTTCAAAATTTCAAAAAACATGGGCTATAACCCACCGTTTTTTTCATTTTTCATTTTTTTCAAATCCTCAAAAATGATGAAAAACAGCGTGCTATAGTATGCCGTACGATATGGGCTTCAGCCCACGGTCCAAAATGATGAGAAACGAGGCTAACTTTTTTTTTCAAAATTTCAAAAAACATGGGCTATAACCCACCGTTTTTTTCATTTTTCATTTTTTTCAAATCCTCAAAAATGATGAAAAACGGCGTGCCATAGTATGCCGTACGATATGGGCTATAGCCCACGGTTCAAAATGATGAGAAACAAGGCTAACTTTTTTTTTCAAAATTTCAAAAAACATGGGCTATAACCCACCGTTTTTTTCATTTTTTCATTTTTTTCAAATCCTCAAAAATGATGAAAAACGGCGTGCCATAGTATGCCGTACGATATGGGCTATAGCCCACGGTCCAAAATGATGAGAAACGAGGCTAACTTTATTTTTCAAAATTTCAAAAAACATGGGCTATAACCCACCGTTTTTTTTATTTTTCATTTTTTTCAAATCCTCAAAAATGATGAAAAACGGCGTGCCATAGTTTGCCGTACGATATGGGCAATAGCCCACCGTCCAAAATGATGAGAAACGAGGCTAACTTTTTTTTTCAAAATTTCAAAAAACATGGGCTATAACCCACCGTTTTTTTCATTTTTCATTTTTTTCAAATCCTCAAAAATGATGAAAAACAGCGTGCTATAGTATGCCGTACGATATGGGCTATAGCCCACGGTCCAAAATGATGAGAAACGAGGCTAACTTTTTTTTCCAAAATTTCAAAAAACATGGGCTATAACCCACCGTTTTTTTCATTTTTCATTTTTTTCAAATCCTCAAAAATGATGAAAAACGGCGTGCCATAGTATGCCGTACGATATGGGCTATAGCCCACGGTTCAAAATGATGAGAAACGAGGCTAACTTTTTTTTTCAAAATTTCAAAAAACATGGGCTATAACCCATCGTTTTTTTATTTTTTCATTTTTTTCAAATCCTCCAAAATGATGAAAAACGGCGTGCTATAGTATGCCATACAATATGGGCTATAGCCCATGGTCCAAAATGATGAGAAACGAGGCTAACTTTTTTTTTCAAAATTTCAAAAAACATGGGCTATAACCCATCGTTTTTTTTATTTTTTCATTTTTTTCAAATCCTCCAAAATGATGAAAAACGGCGTGCTATAGTATGCCGTACGATATGGGCTATAGCCCACGGTCCAAAATGATGAGAAACGAGGCTAACTTTGTTTTCCAAAATTTCAAAAAACATGGGCTATAACCCACCGTTTTTTTCATTTTTCATTTTTTTCAAATCCTCAAAAATGATGAAAAACAGCGTGCCATAGTATGCCGTACGATATGGGCTATAGCCCACAGTTCAAAATGATGAGAAACGAGGCTAACTTTTTTTTTCAAAATTTCAAAAAACATGGGCTATAACCCACCGTTTTTTTCATTTTTCATTTTTTTCAAATCCTCAAAAATGATGAAAAACAGCGTGCTATAGTATGCCGTACGATATGGGCTTCAGCCCACGGTCCAAAATGATGAGAAACGAGGCTAACTTTTTTTTTCAAAATTTCAAAAAACATGGGCTATAACCCACCGTTTTTTTCATTTTTCATTTTTTTCAAATCCTCAAAAATGATGAAAAACGGCGTGCCATAGTATGCCGTACGATATGGGCTATAGCCCACGGTTCAAAATGATGAGAAACAAGGCTAACTTTTTTTTTCAAAATTTCAAAAAACATGGGCTATAACCCACCGTTTTTTTCATTTTTTCATTTTTTTCAAATCCTCAAAAATGATGAAAAACGGCGTGCCATAGTATGCCGTACGATATGGGCTATAGCCCACGGTCCAAAATGATGAGAAACGAGGCTAACTTTATTTTTCAAAATTTCAAAAAACATGGGCTATAACCCACCGTTTTTTTTATTTTTCATTTTTTTCAAATCCTCAAAAATGATGAAAAACGGCGTGCCATAGTTTGCCGTACGATATGGGCAATAGCCCACCGTCCAAAATGATGAGAAACGAGGCTAACTTTTTTTTTCAAAATTTCAAAAAACATGGGCTATAACCCACCGTTTTTTTCATTTTTCATTTTTTTCAAATCCTCAAAAATGATGAAAAACAGCGTGCTATAGTATGCCGTACGATATGGGCTATAGCCCACGGTCCAAAATGATGAGAAACGAGGCTAACTTTTTTTTCCAAAATTTCAAAAAACATGGGCTATAACCCACCGTTTTTTTCATTTTTCATTTTTTTCAAATCCTCAAAAATGATGAAAAACGGCGTGCCATAGTATGCCGTACGATATGGGCTATAGCCCACGGTTCAAAATGATGAGAAACGAGGCTAACTTTTTTTTTCAAAATTTCAAAAAACATGGGCTATAACCCATCGTTTTTTTATTTTTTCATTTTTTTCAAATCCTCCAAAATGATGAAAAACGGCGTGCTATAGTATGCCATACAATATGGGCTATAGCCCATGGTCCAAAATGATGAGAAACGAGGCTAACTTTTTTTTTCAAAATTTCAAAAAACATGGGCTATAACCCATCGTTTTTTTTATTTTTTCATTTTTTTCAAATCCTCCAAAATGATGAAAAACGGCGTGCTATAGTATGCCGTACGATATGGGCTATAGCCCATGGTCCAAAATGATGAGAAACGAGGCTAACTTTTTTTTTCAAAATTTTAAAAAACATGGGCTATAACCCATCGTTTTTTTATTTTTTCATTTTTTTCAAATCCTCCAAAATTATGAAAAACGGCGTGCTATAGTATGCCGTACGATATGGGCTATAGCCCATGGTCCAAAATGATGAGAAACGAGGCTAACTTTTTTTTTCAAAATTTCAAAAAACATGGGCTATAACCCATCGTTTTTTTTTTTTTTCATTTTTTTCAAATCCTCCAAAATGATGAAAAACGGCGTGCCATAGTATGCCGTACGATATGGGCTATAGCCCACGGTTCAAAATGATGAGAAACGAGGCTAACTTTTTTTTTCAAAATTTCAAAAAACATGGGCTATAACCCATCGTTTTTTTATTTTTTCATTTTTTTCAAATCCTCCAAAATGATGAAAAACGGCGTGCTATAGTATGCCATACAATATGGGCTATAGCCCATGGTCCAAAATGATGAGAAACGAGGCTAACTTTTTTTTTCAAAATTTCAAAAAACATGGGCTATAACCCATCGTTTTTTTTATTTTTTCATTTTTTTCAAATCCTCCAAAATGATGAAAAACGGCGTGCTATAGTATGCCGTACGATATGGGCTATAGCCCATGGTCCAAAATGATGAGAAACGAGGCTAACTTTTTTTTTCAAAATTTTAAAAAACATGGGCTATAACCCATCGTTTTTTTATTTTTTCATTTTTTTCAAATCCTCCAAAATTATGAAAAACGGCGTGCTATAGTATGCCGTACGATATGGGCTATAGCCCATGGTCCAAAATGATGAGAAACGAGGCTAACTTTTTTTTTCAAAATTTCAAAAAACATGGGCTATAACCCATCGTTTTTTTTTTTTTTCATTTTTTTCAAATCCTCCAAAATGATGAAAAACGGCGTGCTATAGTATGCCGTACAATATGGGCTATAGCCCATGGTCCAAAATGATGAGAAACGAGGCTAACTTTTTTTTTCAAAATTTCAAAAAACATGGGCTATAACCCATCGTTTTTTTTATTTTTTCATTTTTTTCAAATCCTCCAAAATGATGAAAAACGGCGTGCTATAGTATGCCGTACGATATGGGCTATAGCCCATGGTCCAAAATGATGAGAAACGAGGCTAACTTTTTTTTTCAAAATTTTAAAAAACATGGGCTATAACCCATCGTTTTTTTATTTTTTCATTTTTTTCAAATCCTCCAAAATGATGAAAAACGGCGTGCTATAGTATGCCGTACGATATGGGCTATAGCCCATGGTCCAAAATGATGAGAAACGAGGCTAACTTTTTTTTTCAAAATTTCAAAAAACATGGGCTATAACCCATCGTTTTTTTATTTTTTCATTTTTTTCAAATCCTCCAAAATGATGAAAAACGGCGTGCTATAGTATGCCGTACGATATGGGCTATAGCCCATGGTCCAAAATGATGAGAAACGAGGCTAACTTTTTTTTTCAAAATTTCAAAAAACATGGGCTATAACCCATCGTTTTTTTATTTTTTCATTTTTTTCAAATCCTCCAAAATGATGAAAAACGGCGTGCTATAGTATGCCGTACGATATGGGCTATAGCCCATGGTCCAAAATGATGAGAAACGAGGCTAACTTTTTTTTTTCAAAATTTCAAAAAACATGGGCTATAACCCATCGTTTTTTTATTTTTTCATTTCTTTCAAATCCTCCAAAATGATGAAAAACGGCGTGCTATAGTATGCCGTACGATATGGGCTATAGCCCATGGTCCAAAATGATGAGAAACGAGGCTAACTTTTTTTTTCAAAATTTCAAAAAACATGGGCTATAACCCATCGTTTTTTTTTTTTTTCATTTTTTTCAAATCCTCCAAAATGATGAAAAACGGCGTGCTATAGTATGCCGTACGATATGGGCTATAGCCCATGGTCCAAAATGATGAGAAACGAGGCAATTTTTTTTTTTCAAAATTTCAAAAAACATGGGCTATAACCCATCGTTTTTTTATTTTTTCATTTTTTTCAAATCCTCCAAAATGATGAAAAACGGCGTGCTATAGTATGCCGTACGATATGGGCTATAGCCCATGGTCCAAAATGATGAGAAACGAGGCTAATTTTTTTTTTCAAAATTTCAAAAAACATGGGCTATAACCCATCGTTTTTTTATTTTTTCATTTTTTTCAAATCCTCCAAAATGATGAAAAACGGCGTGCTATAGTATGCCGTACGATATGGGCTATAGCCCATGGTCCAAAATGATGAGAAACGAGGCTAACTTTTTTTTTCAAAATTTCAAAAAACATGGGCTATAACCCATCGTTTTTTTATTTTTTCATTTTTTTCAAATCCTCCAAAATGATGAAAAACGGCGTGCTATAGTATGCCGTACGATATGGGCTATAGCCCATGGTCCAAAATGATGAGAAACGAGGCTAACTTTTTTTTTTCAAAATTTCAAAAAACATGGGCTATAACCCATCGTTTTTTTATTTTTTCATTTCTTTCAAATCCTCCAAAATGATGAAAAACGGCGTGCTATAGTATGCCGTACGATATGGGCTATAGCCCATGGTCCAAAATGATGAGAAACGAGGCTAACTTTTTTTTTCAAAATTTCAAAAAACATGGGCTATAACCCATCGTTTTTTTTTTTTTTCATTTTTTTCAAATCCTCCAAAATGATGAAAAACGGCGTGCTATAGTATGCCGTACGATATGGGCTATAGCCCATGGTCCAAAATGATGAGAAACGAGGCTAATTTTTTTTTTCAAAATTTCAAAAAACATGGGCTATAACCCATCGTTTTTTTATTTTTTCATTTTTTTCAAATCCTCCAAAATGATGAAAAACGGCGTGCTATAGTATGCCGTACGATATGGGCTATAGCCCATGGTCCAAAATGATGAGAAACGAGGCTAATTTTTTTTTTCAAAATTTCAAAAAACATGGGCTATAACCCATCGTTTTTTTATTTTTTCATTTTTTTCAAATCCTCCAAAATGATGAAAAACGGCGTGCTATAGTATGCCGTACGATATGGGCTATAGCCCATGGTCCAAAATGATGAGAAACGAGGCTAACTTTTTTTTTCAAAATTTCAAAAAACATGGGCTATAACCCATCGTTTTTTTATTTTTTCATTTTTTTCAAATCCTCCAAAATGATGAAAAACGGCGTGCTATAGTATGCCGTACGATATGGGCTATAGCCCATGGTCCAAAATGATGAGAAACGAGGCTAACATTTTTTTTCAAAATTTCAAAAAACATGGGCTATAACCCATCGTTTTTTTATTTTTTCATTTTTTTAAAATCCTCCAAAATGATGAAAAACGGCGTGCTATAGTATGCCGTACGATATGGGCTATAGCCCATGGTCCAAAATGATGAGAAACGAGGCTAACTTTTTTTTTTCAAAATTTCAAAAAACATGGGCTATAACCCATCGTTTTTTTATTTTTTCATTTTTTTAAAATCCTCCAAAATTATGAAAAACGGCGTGCTATAGTATGCCGTACGATATGGGCTATAGCCCATGGTCCAAAATGATGAGAAACGAGGCTAACTTTTTTTTTCAAAATTTCAAAAAACATGGGCTATAACCCATCGTTTTTTTATTTTTTCATTTTTTTCAAATCCTCCAAAATGATGAAAAACGGCGTGCTATAGTATGCCGTACGATATGGGCTATAGCCCATGGTCCAAAATGATGAGAAACGAGGCTAACTTTTTTTTTCAAAATTTCAAAAAACATGGGCTATAACCCATCGTTTTTTTATTTTTTTATTTTTTTCAAATCCTCCAAAATGATGAAAAACGGCGTGCTATAGTATGCCGTACGATATGGGCTATAGCCCATGGTCCAAAATGATGAGAAACGAGGCTAACTTTTTTTTTCAAAATTTCAAAAAACATGGGCTATAACCCATCGTTTTTTTTATTTTTTCATTTTTTTCAAATCCTCCAAAATGATGAAAAACGGCGTGCTATAGTATGCCGTACGATATGGGCTATAGCCCATGGTCCAAAATGATGAGAAACGAGGCTAACTTTTTTTTTCAAAATTTTAAAAAACATGGGCTATAACCCATCGTTTTTTTATTTTTTCATTTTTTTCAAATCCTCCAAAATTATGAAAAACGGCGTGCTATAGTATGCCGTACGATATGGGCTATAGCCCATGGTCCAAAATGATGAGAAACGAGGCTAACTTTTTTTTTCAAAATTTCAAAAAACATGGGCTATAACCCATCGTTTTTTTATTTTTTCATTTTTTTAAAATCCTCCAAAATGATGAAAAACGGCGTGCTATAGTATGCCATACAATATGGGCTATAGCCCATGGTCCAAAATGATGAGAAACGAGGCTAACTTTTTTTTTCAAAATTTCAAAAAACATGGGCTATAACCCATCGTTTTTTTTATTTTTTCATTTTTTTCAAATCCTCCAAAATGATGAAAAACGGCGTGCTATAGTATGCCGTACGATATGGGCTATAGCCCATGGTCCAAAATGATGAGAAACGAGGCTAACTTTTTTTTTCAAAATTTTAAAAAACATGGGCTATAACCCATCGTTTTTTTATTTTTTCATTTTTTTCAAATCCTCCAAAATGATGAAAAACGGCGTGCTATAGTATGCCGTACGATATGGGCTATAGCCCATGGTCCAAAATGATGAGAAACGAGGCTAACTTTTTTTTTCAAAATTTCAAAAAACATGGGCTATAACCCATCGTTTTTTTATTTTTTCATTTTTTTCAAATCCTCCAAAATGATGAAAAACGGCGTGCTATAGTATGCCGTACGATATGGGCTATAGCCCATGGTCCAAAATGATGAGAAACGAGGCTAACTTTTTTTTTCAAAATTTCAAAAAACATGGGCTATAACCCATCGTTTTTTTATTTTTTCATTTTTTTCAAATCCTCCAAAATGATGAAAAACGGCGTGCTATAGTATGCCGTACGATATGGGCTATAGCCCATGGTCCAAAATGATGAGAAACGAGGCTAACTTTTTTTTTTCAAAATTTCAAAAAACATGGGCTATAACCCATCGTTTTTTTATTTTTTCATTTCTTTCAAATCCTCCAAAATGATGAAAAACGGCGTGCTATAGTATGCCGTACGATATGGGCTATAGCCCATGGTCCAAAATGATGAGAAACGAGGCTAATTTTTTTTTTCAAAATTTCAAAAAACATGGGCTATAACCCATCGTTTTTTTATTTTTTCATTTTTTTCAAATCCTCCAAAATGATGAAAAACGGCGTGCTATAGTATGCCGTACGATATGGGCTATAGCCCATGGTCCAAAATGATGAGAAACGAGGCTAATTTTTTTTTTCAAAATTTCAAAAAACATGGGCTATAACCCATCGTTTTTTTATTTTTTCATTTTTTTCAAATCCTCCAAAATGATGAAAAACGGCGTGCTATAGTATGCCGTACGATATGGGCTATAGCCCATGGTCCAAAATGATGAGAAACGAGGCTAACTTTTTTTTTCAAAATTTCAAAAAACATGGGCTATAACCCATCGTTTTTTTATTTTTTCATTTTTTTCAAATCCTCCAAAATGATGAAAAACGGCGTGCTATAGTATGCCGTACGATATGGGCTATAGCCCATGGTCCAAAATGATGAGAAACGAGGCTAACTTTTTTTTTCAAAATTTCAAAAAACATGGGCTATAACCCATCGTTTTTTTATTTTTTCATTTCTTTCAAATCCTCCAAAATGATGAAAAACGGCGTGCTATAGTATGCCGTACGATATGGGCTATAGCCCATGGTCCAAAATGATGAGAAACGAGGCTAATTTTTTTTTTCAAAATTTCAAAAAACATGGGCTATAACCCATCGTTTTTTTATTTTTTCATTTTTTTCAAATCCTCCAAAATGATGAAAAACGGCGTGCTATAGTATGCCGTACGATATGGGCTATAGCCCATGGTCCAAAATGATGAGAAACGAGGCTAATTTTTTTTTTCAAAATTTCAAAAAACATGGGCTATAACCCATCGTTTTTTTATTTTTTCATTTTTTTCAAATCCTCCAAAATGATGAAAAACGGCGTGCTATAGTATGCCGTACGATATGGGCTATAGCCCATGGTCCAAAATGATGAGAAACGAGGCTAACTTTTTTTTTCAAAATTTCAAAAAACATGGGCTATAACCCATCGTTTTTTTATTTTTTCATTTTTTTCAAATCCTCCAAAATGATGAAAAACGGCGTGCTATAGTATGCCGTACGATATGGGCTATAGCCCATGGTCCAAAATGATGAGAAACGAGGCTAACTTTTTTTTTCAAAATTTCAAAAAACATGGGCTATAACCCATCGTTTTTTTATTTTTTCATTTTTTTCAAATCCACCAAAATGATGAAAAACGGCGTGCTATAGTATGCCGTACGATATGGGCTATAGCCCATGGTCCAAAATGATGGGAAACGAGGCTAACTTTTTTTTTCAAAATTTCAAAAAACATGGGCTATAACCCATCGTTTTTTTATTTTTTCATTTTTTTCAAATCCTCCAAAATGATGAAAAACGACGTGCTATAGTATGCCGTACGATATGGGCTATAGCCCATGGTCCAAAATGATGAGAAACGAGGCTAACTTTTTTTTTTCAAAATTTCAAAAAACATGGGCTATAACCCATCGTTTTTTTATTTTTTCATTTTTTTAAAATCCTCCAAAATGATGAAAAACGGCGTGCTATAGTATGCCGTACGATATGGGCTATAGCCCATGGTCCAAAATGATGAGAAACGAGGCTAACTTTTTTTTTCAAAATTTCAAAAAACATGGGCTATAACCCATCGTTTTTTTATTTTTTCATTTTTTTCAAATCCTCCAAAATGATGAAAAACGGCGTGCTATAGTATGCCGTACGATATGGGCTATAGCCCATGGTCCAAAATGATGAGAAACGAGGCTAACTTTTTTTTCCAAAATTTCAAAAAACATGGGCTATAACCCATCGTTTTTTTATTTTTTCATTTCTTTCAAATCCTCCAAAATGATGAAAAACGGCGTGCTATAGTATGCCGTACGATATGGGCTATAGCCCATGGTCCAAAATGATGAGAAACGAGGCTAACTTTTTTTTTCAAAATTTCAAAAAACATGGGCTATAACCCATCGTTTTTTTTTTTTTTCATTTTTTTCAAATCCTCCAAAATGATGAAAAACGGCGTGCTATAGTATGCCGTACGATATGGGCTATAGCCCATGGTCCAAAATGATGAGAAACGAGGCTAATTTTTTTTTTCAAAATTTCAAAAAACATGGGCTATAACCCATCGTTTTTTTATTTTTTCATTTTTTTCAAATCCTCCAAAATGATGAAAAACGGCGTGCTATAGTATGCCGTACGATATGGGCTATAGCCCATGGTCCAAAATGATGAGAAACGAGGCTAATTTTTTTTTTCAAAATTTCAAAAAACATGGGCTATAACCCATCGTTTTTTTATTTTTTCATTTTTTCCAAATCCTCCAAAATGATGAAAAACGGCGTGCTATAGTATGCCGTACGATATGGGCTATAGCCCATGGTCCAAAATGATGAGAAACGAGGCTAACTTTTTTTTTCAAAATTTCAAAAAACATGGGCTATAACCCATCGTTTTTTTATTTTTTCATTTTTTTCAAATCCTCCAAAATGATGAAAAACGGCGTGCTATAGTATGCCGTACGATATGGGCTATAGCCCATGGTCCAAAATGATGAGAAACGAGGCTAACTTTTTTTTTTCAAAATTTCAAAAAACATGGGCTATAACCCATCGTTTTTTTATTTTTTCATTTCTTTCAAATCCTCCAAAATGATGAAAAACGGCGTGCTATAGTATGCCGTACGATATGGGCTATAGCCCATGGTCCAAAATGATGAGAAACGAGGCTAACTTTTTTTTCAAAATTTCAAAAAACATGGGCTATAACCCATCGTTTTTTAATTTTAATTTTTTTTTCAAATCCTCCAAAATGATGAAAAATGGCGTGCTATAGTATGCCGTACGATATGGGCTATAGCCCATGGTCCAAAATGATGAGAAACGAGGCTAACTTTTTTTTTCAAAATTTCAAAAAACATGGGCTATAACCCATCGTTTTTTTATTTTTTCATTTTTTTCAAATCCTCCAAAATGATGAAAAACGGCGTGCTATAGTATGCCGTACGATATGGGCTATAGCCCATTGTCCAAAATGATGAGAAACGAGGCTAACTTTTTTTTTCAAAATTTCAAAAAACATGGGCTATAACCCATCGTTTTTTTATTTTTTCATTTTTTTCAAATCCTCCAAAATGATGAAAAACGGCGTGCTATAGTAGGCCGTACGATATGGGCTATAGCCCATGGTCCAAAATGATGAGAAACGAGGCTAACTTTTTTTTTCAAAATTTCAAAAAACATGGGCTATAACCCATCGTTTTTTATTTTTTCATTTTTTTCAAATCCTCCAAAATGATGAAAAACGGCGTGCTATAGTATGCCGTACGATATGGGCTATAGCCCATGGTCCAAAATGATGGGAAACGAGGCTAACTTTTTTTTCAAAATTTCAAAAAACATGGGCTATAACCCATCGTTTTTTTATTTTTTCATTTTTTTCAAATCCTCCAAAATGATGAAAAACGACGTGCTATAGTATGCCGTACGATATGGGCTATAGCCCATGGTCCAAAATGATGAGAAACGAGGCTAACTTTTTTTTTCAAAATTTCAAAAAACATGGGCTATAACCCATCGTTTTTTTATTTTTTCATTTTTTTAAAATCCTCCAAAATGATGAAAAACGGCGTGCTATAGTATGCCGTACGATATGGCTATAGCCCATGGTCCAAAATGATGAGAAACGAGGCTAACTTTTTTTTTCAAAATTTCAAAAAACATGGGCTATAACCCATCGTTTTTTTATTTTTTCATTTTTTTCAAATCCTCCAAAATGATGAAAAACGGCGTGCTATAGTATGCCGTACGATATGGGCTATAGCCCATGGTCCAAAATGATGAGAAACGAGGCTAACTTTTTTTTCAAAATTTCAAAAAACATGGGCTATAACCCATCGTTTTTTATTTTTTCATTTTTTTCAAATCCTCCAAAATGATGAAAAACGGCGTGCTATAGTATGCCGTACGATATGGGCTATAGCCCATGGTCCAAAATGATGAGAAACGAGGCTAACTTTTTTTTCAAAATTTCAAAAAACATGGGCTATAACCCATCGTTTTTTATTTTTTCATTTTTTTCAAATCCTCCAAAATGATGAAAAACGGCGTGCTATAGTATGCCGTACGATATGGGCTATAGCCCATGGTCCAAAATGATGAGAAACGAGGCTAACTTTTTTTTTCAAAATTTCAAAAAACATGGGCTATAACCATCGTTTTTTTATTTTTTCATTTTTTTCAAATCCTCCAAAATGATGAAAAACGGCGTGCTATAGTATGCCGTACGATATGGGCTATAGCCCATGGTCCAAAATGATGAGAAACGAGGCTAACTTTTTTTTCAAAATTTCAAAAAACATGGGCTATAACCCATCGTTTTTTTATTTTTTCATTTTTTTCAAATCCTCCAAAATGATGAAAAACGGCGTGCTATAGTATGCCGTACGATATGGGCTATAGCCCATTGTCCAAAATGATGAGAAACGAGGCTAACTTCTTTTTTTCAAAATTTCAAAAAACATGGGCTATAACCCATCGTTTTTTTATTTTTTCATTTTTTTCAAATCCTCCAAAATGATGAAAAACGGCGTGCTATAGTATGCCGTACGATATGGGCTATAGCCCATGGTCCAAAATGATGAGAAACGAGGCTAACTTTTTTTTTCAAAATTTCAAAAAACATGGGCTATAACCCATCGTTTTTTTATTTTTTCATTTTTTCAAATCCTCCAAAATGATGAAAAAACGGCGTGCTATAGTATGCCGTACGATATGGGCTATAGCCCATGGTCCAAAATGATGAGAAACGAGGCTAACTTTTTTTTTCAAAATTTCAAAAAACATGGGCTATAACCCATCGTTTTTTTATTTTTTCATTTTTTTCAAATCCTCCAAAATGATGAAAAACGGCGTGCTATAGTATGCCGTACGATATGGGCTATAGCCCATGGTCCAAAATGATGAGAAACGAGGCTAACTTTTTTTTTCAAAATTTCAAAAAACATGGGCTATAACCCATCGTTTTTTATTTTTTTCATTTTTTTCAAATCCTCCAAAATGATGAAAAACGGCGTGCTATAGTATGCCGTACGATATGGGCTATAGCCCATTGTCCAAAATGATGAGAAACGAGGCTAACTTCTTTTTTTCAAAATTTCAAAAAACATGGGCTATAACCCATCGTTTTTTTATTTTTTCATTTTTTCAAATCCTCCAAAATGATGAAAAACGGCGTGCTATAGTATGCCGTACGATATGGGCTATAGCCCATGGTCCAAAATGATGAGAAACGAGGCTAACTTTTTTTTTCAAAATTTCAAAAAACATGGGCTATAACCCATCGTTTTTTTATTTTTTCATTTTTTTCAAATCCTCCAAAATGATGAAAAACGGCGTGCTATAGTATGCCGTACGATATGGGCTATAGCCCATTGTCCAAAATGATGAGAAACGAGGCTAACTTTTTTTTTCAAAATTTCAAAAAACATGGGCTATAACCCATCGTTTTTTTATTTTTTCATTTTTTTCAAATCCTCCAAAATGATGAAAAACGGCGTGCTATAGTAGGCCGTACGATATGGGCTATAGCCCATGGTCCAAAATGATGAGAAACGAGGCTAACTTTTTTTTTCAAAATTTCAAAAAACATGGCTATAACCCATCGTTTTTTTATTTTTTCATTTTTTTCAAATCCTCCAAAATGATGAAAAACGGCGTGCTATAGTATGCCGTACGATATGGGCTATAGCCCATGGTCCAAAATGATGGGAAACGAGGCTAACTTTTTTTTCAAAATTTCAAAAAACATGGGCTATAACCCATCGTTTTTTTATTTTTTCATTTTTTTCAAATCCTCCAAAATGATGAAAAACGACGTGCTATAGTATGCCGTACGATATGGGCTATAGCCCATGGTCCAAAATGATGAGAAACGAGGCTAACTTTTTTTTTCAAAATTTCAAAAAACATGGGCTATAACCCATCGTTTTTTTATTTTTCATTTTTTTAAAATCCTCCAAAATGATGAAAAACGGCGTGCTATAGTATGCCGTACGATATGGGCTATAGCCCATGGTCCAAAATGATGAGAAACGAGGCTAACTTTTTTTTTCAAAATTTCAAAAAACATGGGCTATAACCCATCGTTTTTTTATTTTTTCATTTTTTTCAAATCCTCCAAAATGATGAAAAACGGCGTGCTATAGTATGCCGTACGATATGGGCTATAGCCCATGGTCCAAATGATGAGAAACGAGGCTAACTTTTTTTTTCAAAATTTCAAAAAACATGGGCTATAACCCATCGTTTTTTTATTTTTTCATTTTTTTCAAATCCTCCAAAATGATGAAAAACGGCGTGCTATAGTATGCCGTACGATATGGGCTATAGCCCATGGTCCAAAATGATGAGAAACGAGGCTAACTTTTTTTTTCAAATTTCAAAAAACATGGGCTATAACCCATCGTTTTTTTATTTTTTCATTTTTTTCAAATCCTCCAAAATGATGAAAAACGGCGTGCTATAGTATGCCGTACGATATGGGCTATAGCCCATGGTCCAAAATGATGAGAAACGAGGCTAACTTTTTTTTTCAAAATTTCAAAAAACATGGGCTATAACCCATCGTTTTTTTATTTTTTCATTTTTTTCAAATCCTCCAAAATGATGAAAAACGGCGTGCTATAGTATGCCGTACGATATGGGCTATAGCCCATGGTCCAAAATGATGAGAAACGAGGCTAACTTTTTTTTCAAAATTTCAAAAAACATGGGCTATAACCCATCGTTTTTTTATTTTTTCATTTTTTTCAAATCCTCCAAAATGATGAAAAACGGCGTGCTATAGTATGCCGTACGATATGGGCTATAGCCCATTGTCCAAAATGATGAGAAACGAGGCTAACTTCTTTTTTTCAAAATTTCAAAAAACATGGGCTATAACCCATCGTTTTTTTATTTTTTCATTTTTTTAAAATCCTCCAAAATGATGAAAAACGGCGTGCTATAGTATGCCGTACGATATGGGCTATAGCCCATGGTCCAAAATGATGAGAAACGAGGCTAACTTTTTTTTCAAAATTTCAAAAAACATGGGCTATAACCCATCGTTTTTTTATTTTTTCATTTTTTTCAAATCCTCCAAAATGATGAAAAACGGCGTGCTATAGTATGCCGTACGATATGGGCTATAGCCCATTGTCCAAAATGATGAGAAACGAGGCTAACTTCTTTTTTTCAAAATTTCAAAAAACATGGGCTATAACCCATCGTTTTTTTATTTTTTCATTTTTTAAAATCCTCCAAAATGATGAAAAACGGCGTGCTATAGTATGCCGTACGATATGGGCTATAGCCCATGGTCCAAAATGATGAGAAACGAGGCTAACTTTTTTTTTCAAAATTTCAAAAAACATGGGCTATAACCCATCGTTTTTTTATTTTTTCATTTTTTCAAATCCTCCAAAATGATGAAAAACGGCGTGCTATAGTATGCCGTACGATATGGGCTATAGCCCATGGTCCAAAATGATGAGAAACGAGGCTAACTTTTTTTTTCAAAATTTCAAAAAACATGGGCTATAACCCATCGTTTTTAATTTTAATTTTTTTTTCAAATCCTCCAAAATGATGAAAAATGGCGTGCTATAGTATGCCGTACGATATGGGCTATAGCCCATGGTCCAAAATGATGAGAAACGAGGCTAACTTTTTTTTTCAAAATTTCAAAAAACATGGGCTATAACCCATCGTTTTTTTATTTTTTCATTTTTTTCAATCCTCCAAAATGATGAAAAACGGCGTGCTATAGTATGCCGTACGATATGGGCTATAGCCCATGGGTCCAAAATGATGAGAAACGAGGCTAACTTTTTTTTTCAAAATTTCAAAAAACATGGGCTATAACCCATCGTTTTTTAATTTTAATTTTTTTTTCAAATCCTCCAAAATGATGAAAAATGGCGTGCTATAGTATGCCGTACGATATGGGCTATAGCCCATGGTCCAAAATGATGAGAAACGAGGCTAACTTTTTTTTTCAAATTTTCAAAAAACATGGGCTATAACCCATCGTTTTTTTATTTTTTCATTTTTTTCAAATCCTCCAAAATGATGAAAAACGGCGTGCTATAGTATGCCGTACGATATGGGCTATAGCCCATGGTCCAAAATGATGAGAAACGAGGCTAACTTTTTTTTTCAAAATTTCAAAAAACATGGGCTATAACCCATCGTTTTTTTATTTTTTCATTTTTTTCAAATCCTCCAAAATGATGAAAAACGGCGTGCTATAGTATGCCGTACGATATGGGCTATAGCCCATGGTCCAAAATGATGAGAAACGAGGCTAACTTTTTTTTTCAAATTTTCAAAAAACATGGGCTATAACCCATCGTTTTTTTATTTTTTCATTTTTTTCAAATCCTCCAAAATGATGAAAAACGACGTGCTATAGTATGCCGTACGATATGGGCTATAGCCCATGGTCCAAAATGATGAGAAACGAGGCTAACTTTTTTTTTCAAAATTTCAAAAAACATGGGCTATAACCCATCGTTTTTTTATTTTTTCATTTTTTTCAAATCCTCCAAAATGATGAAAAACGGCGTGCTATAGTATGCCGTACGATATGGGCTATAGCCCATGGTCCAAAATGATGAGAAACGAGGCTAACTTTTTTTTTCAAAATTTCAAAAAACATGGGCTATAACCCATCGTTTTTTTATTTTTTCATTTTTTTCAAATCCTCCAAAATGATGAAAAACGGCGTGCTATAGTATGCCGTACGATATGGGCTATAGCCCATGGTCCAAAATGATGAGAAACGAGGCTAACTTTTTTTTTCAAAATTTCAAAAAACATGGGCTATAACCCATCGTTTTTTAATTTTAATTTTTTTTTCAAATCCTCCAAAATGATGAAAAATGGCGTGCTATAGTATGCCGTACGATATGGGCTATAGCCCATGGTCCAAAATGATGAGAAACGAGGCTAACCTTTTTTTTCAAAATTTCAAAAAACATGGGCTATAACCCATCGTTTTTTTATTTTTTCATTTTTTTCAAATCCTCCAAAATGATGAAAAACGGCGTGCTATAGTATGCCGTACGATATGGGCTATAGCCCATGGTCCAAAATGATGAGAAACGAGGCTAACTTTTTTTTTCAAAATTTCAAAAAACATGGGCTATAACCCATCGTTTTTTTATTTTTTCATTTTTTTTAAATCCTCCAAAATGATGAAAAACGGCGTGCTATAGTATGCCGTACGATATGGGCTATAGCCCATGGTCCAAAATGATGAGAAACGAGGCTAACTTTTTTTTTCAAAATTTCAAAAAACATGGGCTATAACCCATCGTTTTTTTATTTTTTCATTTTTTTCAAATCCTCCAAAATGATGAAAAACGGCGTGCTATAGTATGCCGTACGATATGGGCTATAGCCCATTGTCCAAAATGATGAGAAACGAGGCTAACTTATTTTTTTCAAAATTTCAAAAAACATGGGCTATAACCCATCGTTTTTTTATTTTTTCATTTTTTTTAAATCCTCCAAAATGATGAAAAACGGCGTGCTATAGTATGCCGTACGATATGGGCTATAGCCCATGGTCCAAAATGATGAGAAACGAGGCTAACTTTTTTTTTCAAAATTTCAAAAAACATGGGCTATAACCCATCGTTTTTTTATTTTTTCATTTTTTTCAAATCCTCCAAAATGATGAAAAACGGCGTGCTATAGTATGCCGTACGATATGGGCTATAGCCCATGGTCCAAAATGATGAGAAACGAGGCTAACTTTTTTTTTCAAAATTTCAAAAAACATGGGCTATAACCCATCGTTTTTTTATTTTTTCATTTTTTTCAAATCCTCCAAAATGATGAAAAACGGCGTGCTATAGTATGCCGTACGATATGGGCTATAGCCCATGGTCCAAAATGATGAGAAACGAGGCTAACTTTTTTTTTCAAAATTTCAAAAAACATGGGCTATAACCCATCGTTTTTTAATTTTAATTTTTTTTTCAAATCCTCCAAAATGATGAAAAATGGCGTGCTATAGTATGCCGTACGATATGGGCTATAGCCCATGGTCCAAAATGATGAGAAACGAGGCTAACCTTTTTTTTCAAAATTTCAAAAAACATGGGCTATAACCCATCGTTTTTTTATTTTTTCATTTTTTTCAAATCCTCCAAAATGATGAAAAACGGCGTGCTATAGTATGCCGTACGATATGGGCTATAGCCCATTGTCCAAAATGATGAGAAACGAGGCTAACTTATTTTTTTCAAAATTTCAAAAAACATGGGCTATAACCCATCGTTTTTTTATTTTTTCATTTTTTTTAAATCCTCCAAAATGATGAAAAACGGCGTGCTATAGTATGCCGTACGATATGGGCTATAGCCCATGGTCCAAAATGATGAGAAACGAGGCTAACTTTTTTTTTCAAAATTTCAAAAAACATGGGCTATAACCCATCGTTTTTTAATTTTAATTTTTTTTTCAAATCCTCCAAAATGATGAAAAATGGCGTGCTATAGTATGCCGTACGATATGGGCTATAGCCCATGGTCCAAAATGATGAGAAACGAGGCTAACCTTTTTTTTCAAAATTTCAAAAAACATGGGCTATAACCCATCGTTTTTTTATTTTTTCATTTTTTTCAAATCCTCCAAAATGATGAAAAACGGCGTGCTATAGTATGCCGTACGATATGGGCTATAGCCCATTGTCCAAAATGATGAGAAACGAGGCTAACTTATTTTTTTCAAAATTTCAAAAAACATTAGCTATAACCCATCGTTTTTTTATTTTTTCATTTTTTTTAAATCCTCCAAAATGATGAAAAACGGCGTGCTATAGTATGCCGTACGATATGGGCTATAGCCCATGGTCCAAAATGATGAGAAACGAGGCTAACTTTTTTTTCCAAAATTTCAAAAAACATGGGCTATAACCCATCGTTTTTTTATTTTTTCATTTTTTTCAAATCCTCCAAAATGATGAAAAACGGCGTGCTATAGTATGCCGTACGATATGGGCTATAGCCCATGGTCCAAAATGATGAGAAACGAGGCTAACTTTTTTTTTCAAAATTTCAAAAAACATAGGCTATAACCCATCGTTTTTTTATTTTTTCATTTTTTTCAAATCCTCCAAAATGATGAAAAACGGCGTGCTATAGTATGCCGTACGATATGGGCTATAGCCCATGGTCCAAAATGATGAGAAACGAGGCTAACTTTTTTTTTCAAAATTTCAAAAAACATGGGCTATAACCCATCGTTTTTTTATTTTCTAATTTTTTTCAAATCCTCCAAAATGATGAAAAACGGCGTGCTATAGTATGTCGTACGATATGGGCTATAGCCCATGGTCCAAAATAATGAGAAACGAGGCTAACTTTTTTTTTTCAAAATTTCAAAAAACATGGGCTATAACCCATCGTTTTTTTATTTTTTCATTTTTTTTAAATCCTCCAAAATGATGAAAAACGGCGTGCTATAGTATGCCGTACGATATGGGCTATAGCCCATGGTCCAAAATGATGAGAAACGAGGCTAACTTTTTTTTTCAAAATTTCAAAAAACATGGGCTATAACCCATCGTTTTTTTATTTTTTCATTTTTTTCAAATCCTCCAAAATGATGAAAAACGGCGTGCTATAGTATGCCGTACGATATGGGCTATAGCCCATGGTCCAAAATGATGAGAAACGAGGCTAACTTTTTTTTTTCAAAATTTCAAAAAACATGGGCTATAACCCATCGTTTTTTTATTTTTTCATTTTTTTTAAATCCTCCAAAATGATGAAAAACGGCGTGCTATAGTATGCCGTACGATATGGGCTATAGCCCATGGTCCAAAATGATGAGAAACGAGGCTAACTTTTTTTTTCAAAATTTCAAAAAACATGGGCTATAACCCATCGTTTTTTTATTTTTTCATTTTTTTCAAATCCTCCAAAATGATGAAAAACGGCGTGCTATAGTATGCCGTACGATATGGGCTATAGCCCATGGTCCAAAATGATGAGAAACGAGGCTAACTTTTTTTTTCAAAATTTCAAAAAACATGGGCTATAACCCATCGTTTTTTTATTTTTTCATTTTTTTCAAATCCTCCAAAATGATGAAAAACGGCGTGCTATAGTATGCCGTACGATATGGGCTATAGCCCATGGTCCAAAATGATGAGAAACGAGGCTAACTTTTTTTTTCAAAATTTCAAAAAACATGGGCTATAACCCATCGTTTTTTTATTTTTTCATTTTTTTCAAATCCTCCAAAATGATGAAAAACGGCGTGCTATAGTATGCCGTACGATATGGGCTATAGCCCATGGTCCAAAATGATGAGAAACGAGGCAAACTTTTTTTTTCAAAATTTCAAAAAACATGGGCTATAACCCATCGTTTTTTTATTTTTTCATTTTTTTCAAATCCTCCAAAATGATGAAAAACGGCGTGCTATAGTATGCCGTACGATATGGGCTATAGCCCATGGTCCAAAATGATGAGAAACGAGGCAAACTTTTTTTTTCAAAATTTCAAAAAACATGGGCTATAACCCATCGTTTTTTTATTTTTTCATTTTTTTCAAATCCTCCAAAATGATGAAAAACGGCGTGCTATAGTATGCCGTACGATATGGGCTATAGCCCATGGTCCAAAATGATGAGAAACGAGGCTAACTTTTTTTTTCAAAATTTCAAAAAACATGGGCTATAACCCATCGTTTTTTTTTTTTTTCATTTTTTTCAAATCCTCCAAAATGATGAAAAACGGCGTGCTATAGTATGCCGTACGATATGGGCTATAGCCCATGGTCCAAAATGATGAGAAACGAGGCTAACTTTTATTTTCAAAATTTCAAAAAACATGGGCTATAACCCATCGTTTTTTTATTTTTTCATTTTTTTCAAATCCTCCAAAATGATGAAAAACGGCGTGCTATAGTATGCCGTACGATATGGGCTATAGCCCATGGTCCAAAATGATGAGAAACGAGGCTAACTTTTTTTTTCAAATTTTCAAAAAACATGGGCTATAACCCATCGTTTTTTTATTTTTTCATTTTTTTCAAATCCTCCAAAATGATGAAAAACGACGTGCTATAGTATGCCGTACGATATGGGCTATAGCCCATGGTCCAAAATGATGAGAAACGATGCTAACTTTTTTTTCCAAAATTTCAAAAAACATGGGCTATAACCCATCGTTTTTTTATTTTTTCATTTTTTTCAAATCCTCCAAAATGATGAAAAACGGCGTGCTATAGTATGCCGTACGATATGGGCTATAGCCCATGGTCCAAAATGATGAGAAACGAGGCTAACTTTTTTTTTCAAAATTTCAAAAAACATGGGCTATAACCCATCGTTTTTTTATTTTAATTTTTTTTTCAAATCCTCCAAAATGATGAAAAATGGCGTGCTATAGTATGCCGTACGATATGGGCTATAGCCCATGGTCCAAAATGATGAGAAACGAGGCTAACCTTTTTTTTCAAAATTTCAAAAAACATGGGCTATAACCCATCGTTTTTTTATTTTTTCATTTTTTTCAAATCCTCCAAAATGATGAAAAACGGCGTGCTATAGTATGCCGTACGATATGGGCTATAGCCCATTGTCCAAAATGATGAGAAACGAGGCTAACTTATTTTTTTCAAAATTTAAAAAAAAACATGGGCTATAACCCATCGTTTTTTTATTTTTTCATTTTTTTTAAATCCTCCAAAATGATGAAAAACGGCGTGCTATAGTATGCCGTACGATATGGGCTATAGCCCATGGTCCAAAATGATGAGAAACGAGGCTAACTTTTTTTTTCAAAATTTCAAAAAACATGGGCTATAACCCATTGTTTTTTTATTTTTTCATTTTTTTCAAATCCTCCAAAATGATGAAAAACGGCGTGCTATAGTATGCCGTACGATATGGGCTATAGCCCATGGTCCAAAATGATGAGAAACGAGGCTAACTTTTTTTTTCAAAATTTCAAAAAACATAGGCTATAACCCATCGTTTTTTAATTTTAATTTTTTTTTCAAATCCTCCAAAATGATGAAAAATGGCGTGCTATAGTATGCCGTACGATATGGGCTATAGCCCATGGTCCAAAATGATGAGAAACGAGGCTAACCTTTTTTTTCAAAATTTCAAAAAACATGGGCTATAACCCATCGTTTTTTTATTTTTTCATTTTTTTCAAATCCTCCAAAATGATGAAAAACGGCGTGCTATAGTATGCCGTACGATATGGGCTATAGCCCATTGTCCAAAATGATGAGAAACGAGGCTAACTTATTTTTTTCAAAATTTCAAAAAACATGGGCTATAACCCATCGTTTTTTTATTTTTTCATTTTTTTTAAATCCTCCAAAATGATGAAAAACGGCGTGCTATAGTATGCCGTACGATATGGGCTATAGCCCATGGTCCAAAATGATGAGAAACGAGGCTAACTTTTTATTTCAAAATTTCAAAAAACATGGGCTATAACCCATCGTTTTTTTATTTTTTCATTTTTTTCAAATCCTCCAAAATGATGAAAAACGGCGTGCTATAGTATGCCGTACGATATGGGCTATAGCCCATGGTCCAAAATGATGAGAAACGAGGCTAACTTTTTTTTTCAAAATTTCAAAAAACATAGGCTATAACCCATCGTTTTTTTATTTTTTCATTTTTTTCAAATCCTCCAAAATGATGAAAAACGGCGTGCTATAGTATGCCGTACGATATGGGCTATAGCCCATGGTCCAAAATGATGAGAAACGAGGCTAACTTTTTTTTTCAAAATTTCAAAAAACATGGGCTATAACCCATCGTTTTTTTATTTTCTAATTTTTTTCAAATCCTCCAAAATGATGAAAAACGGCGTGCTATAGTATGTCGTACGATATGGGCTATAGCCCATGGTCCAAAATAATGAGAAACGAGGCTAACTTTTTTTTTTCAAAATTTCAAAAAACATAGGCTATAACCCATCGTTTTTTAATTTTAATTTTTTTTTCAAATCCTCCAAAATGATGAAAAATGGCGTGCTATAGTATGCCGTACGATATGGGCTATAGCCCATGGTCCAAAATGATGAGAAACGAGGCTAACCTTTTTTTTCAAAATTTCAAAAAACATGGGCTATAACCCATCGTTTTTTTATTTTTTCATTTTTTTCAAATCCTCCAAAATGATGAAAAACGGCGTGCTATAGTATGCCGTACGATATGGGCTATAGCCCATTGTCCAAAATGATGAGAAACGAGGCTAACTTATTTTTTTCAAAATTTCAAAAAACATGGGCTATAACCCATCGTTTTTTTATTTTTTCATTTTTTTTAAATCCTCCAAAATGATGAAAAACGGCGTGCTATAGTATGCCGTACGATATGGGCTATAGCCCATGGTCCAAAATGATGAGAAACGAGGCTAACTTTTTTTTTCAAAATTTCAAAAAACATGGGCTATAACCCATCGTTTTTTTATTTTTTCATTTTTTTCAAATCCTCCAAAATGATGAAAAACGGCGTGCTATAGTATGCCGTACGATATGGGCTATAGCCCATGGTCCAAAATGATGAGAAACGAGGCTAACTTTTTTTTTCAAAATTTCAAAAAACATAGGCTATAACCCATCGTTTTTTTATTTTTTCATTTTTTTCAAATCCTCCAAAATGATGAAAAACGGCGTGCTATAGTATGCCGTACGATATGGGCTATAGCCCATGGTCCAAAATGATGAGAAACGAGGCTAACTTTTTTTTTCAAAATTTCAAAAAACATGGGCTATAACCCATCGTTTTTTTATTTTCTAATTTTTTTCAAATCCTCCAAAATGATGAAAAACGGCGTGCTATAGTATGTCGTACGATATGGGCTATAGCCCATGGTCCAAAATAATGAGAAACGAGGCTAACTTTTTTTTTTCAAAATTTCAAAAAACATGGGCTATAACCCATCGTTTTTTTATTTTTTCATTTTTTTTAAATCCTCCAAAATGATGAAAAACGGCGTGCTATAGTATGCCGTACGATATGGGCTATAGCCCATGGTCCAAAATGATGAGAAACGAGGCTAACTTTTTTTTCCAAAATTTCAAAAAACATGGGCTATAACCCATCGTTTTTTTATTTTTTCATTTTTTTCAAATCCTCCAAAATGATGAAAAACGGCGTGCTATAGTATGCCGTACGATATGGGCTATAGCCCATGGTCCAAAATGATGAGAAACGAGGCTAACTTTTTTTTTTCAAAATTTCAAAAAACATGGGCTATAACCCATCGTTTTCTTATTTTTTCATTTTTTTTAAATCCTCCAAAATGATGAAAAACGGCGTGCTATAGTATGCCGTACGATATGGGCTATAGCCCATGGTCCAAAATGATGAGAAACGAGGCTAACTTTTTTTTTCAAAATTTCAAAAAACATGGGCTATAACCCATCGTTTTTTTATTTTTTCATTTTTTTCAAATCCTCCAAAATGATGAAAAACGGCGTGCTATAGTATGCCGTACGATATGGGCTATAGCCCACGGTCCAAAATGATGAGAAACGAGGCTAACTTTTTTTTTCAAAATTTCAAAAAACATGGGCTATAACCCATCGTTTTTTCATTTTTTCATTTTTTTCAAATCCTCCAAAATGATGAAAAACGGCGTGCTATAGTATGCCGTACGATATGGGCTATAGCCCACGGTCCAAAATGATGAGAAACGAGGCTAACTTTTTTTTTCAAAATTTCAAAAAACATGGGCTATAACCCATCGTTTTTTAATTTTTTAATTTTTTTCAAATCCTCCAAAATGATGAAAAACGGCGTGCTATAGTATGCCGTACGATATGGGCTATAGCCCATGGTCCAAAATGATGAGAAACGAGGCTAACTTCTTTTTTCAAAATTTCAAAAAACATGGGCTATAACCCATCGTTTTTTTATTTTTTCATTTTTTTCAAATCCTCCAAATTGATGAAAAACGGCGTGCTATAGTATGCCGTACGATATGGGCTATAGCCCATGGTCCAAAATGATGAGAAACGAGGCTAACTTTTTTTTTTCAAAATTTCAAAAAACATGGGCTATAACCCATCGTTTTTTTATTTTTTCATTTTTTTCAAATCCTCCAAAATGATGAAAAACGGCGTGCTATAGTATGCCGTACGATATGGGCTATAGCCCATTGTCCAAAATGATGAGAAACGAGGCTAACTTTTTTTTTCAAAATTTCAAAAAACATGGGCTATAACCCATCGTTTTTTTATTTTTTCATTTTTTTCAAATCCTCCAAAATGATGAAAAACGGCGTGCTATAGTATGCCGTACGATATGGGCTATAGCCCATGGTCCAAAATGATGAGAAACGAGGCTAACTTTTTTTTTCAAAATTTCAAAAAACATGGGCTATAACCCATCGTTTTTTAATTTTTTCATTTTTTTCAAATCCTCCAAAATGATGAAAAACGGCGTGCTATAGTATGTCGTACGATATGGGCTATAGCCCATGGTCCAAAATAATGAGAAACGAGGCTAACTTTTTTTTTTCAAAATTTCAAAAAACATGGGCTATAACCCATCGTTTTTTTATTTTTTCATTTTTTTTAAATCCTCCAAAATGATGAAAAACGGCGTGCTATAGTATGCCGTACGATATGGGCTATAGCCCATGGTCCAAAATGATGAGAAACGAGGCTAACTTTTTTTTCCAAAATTTCAAAAAACATGGGCTATAACCCATCGTTTTTTTATTTTTTCATTTTTTTCAAATCCTCCAAAATGATGAAAAACGGCGTGCTATAGTATGCCGTACGATATGGGCTATAGCCCATGGTCCAAAATGATGAGAAACGAGGCTAACTTTTTTTTTTCAAAATTTCAAAAAACATGGGCTATAACCCATCGTTTTCTTATTTTTTCATTTTTTTTAAATCCTCCAAAATGATGAAAAACGGCGTGCTATAGTATGCCGTACGATATGGGCTATAGCCCATGGTCCAAAATGATGAGAAACGAGGCTAACTTTTTTTTTCAAAATTTCAAAAAACATGGGCTATAACCCATCGTTTTTTTATTTTTTCATTTTTTTCAAATCCTCCAAAATGATGAAAAACGGCGTGCTATAGTATGCCGTACGATATGGGCTATAGCCCACGGTCCAAAATGATGAGAAACGAGGCTAACTTTTTTTTTCAAAATTTCAAAAAACATGGGCTATAACCCATCGTTTTTTAATTTTTTTATTTTTTTCAAATCCTCCAAAATGATGAAAAACGGCGTGCTATAGTATGCCGTACGATATGGGCTATAGCCCACGGTCCAAAATGATGAGAAACGAGGCTAACTTTTTTTTTCAAAATTTCAAAAAACATGGGCTATAACCCATCGTTTTTTAATTTTTTAATTTTTTTCAAATCCTCCAAAATGATGAAAAACGGCGTGCTATAGTATGCCGTACGATATGGGCTATAGCCCATGGTCCAAAATGATGAGAAACGAGGCTAACTTCTTTTTTCAAAATTTCAAAAAACATGGGCTATAACCCATCGTTTTTTTATTTTTTCATTTTTTTCAAATCCTCCAAATTGATGAAAAACGGCGTGCTATAGTATGCCGTACGATATGGGCTATAGCCCATGGTCCAAAATGATGAGAAACGAGGCTAACTTTTTTTTTTCAAAATTTCAAAAAACATGGGCTATAACCCATCGTTTTTTTATTTTTTCATTTTTTTCAAATCCTCCAAAATGATGAAAAACGGCGTGCTATAGTATGCCGTACGATATGGGCTATAGCCCATTGTCCAAAATGATGAGAAACGAGGCTAACTTTTTTTTTCAAAATTTCAAAAAACATGGGCTATAACCCATCGTTTTTTTATTTTTTCATTTTTTTCAAATCCTCCAAAATGATGAAAAACGGCGTGCTATAGTATGCCGTACGATATGGGCTATAGCCCATGGTCCAAAATGATGAGAAACGAGGCTAACTTTTTTTTTCAAAATTTCAAAAAACATGGGCTATAACCCATCGTTTTTTAATTTTTTCATTTTTTTCAAATCCTCCAAAATGATGAAAAACTGCGTGCTATAGTATGCCGTACGATATGGGCTATAGCCCATGGTCCAAAATGATGAGAAACGAGGCTAACTTCTTTTTTCAAAATTTCAAAAAACATGGGCTATAACCCATCGTTTTTTTATTTTTTCATTTTTTTCAAATCCTCCAAATTGATGAAAAACGGCGTGCTATAGTATGCCGTACGATATGGGCTATAGCCCATGGTCCAAAATGATGAGAAACGAGGCTAACTTTTTTTTTTCAAAATTTCAAAAAACATGGGCTATAACCCATCGTTTTTTTATTTTTTCATTTTTTTCAAATCCTCCAAAATGATGAAAAACGGCGTGCTATAGTATGCCGTACGATATGGGCTATAGCCCATTGTCCAAAATGATGAGAAACGAGGCTAACTTTTTTTTTCAAAATTTCAAAAAACATGGGCTATAACCCATCGTTTTTTTATTTTTTCATTTTTTTCAAATCCTCCAAAATGATGAAAAACGGCGTGCTATAGTATGCCGTACGATATGGGCTATAGCCCATGGTCCAAAATGATGAGAAACGAGGCTAACTTTTTTTTTCAAAATTTCAAAAAACATGGGCTATAACCCATCGTTTTTTTATTTTTTCATTTTTTTCAAATCCTCCAAAATGATGAAAAACGGCGTGCTATAGTATGCCGTACGATATGGGCTATAGCCCATGGTCCAAAATGATGAGAAACGAGGCTAACTTTTTTTTTCAAAATTTCAAAAAACATGGGCTATAACCCATCGTTTTTTTATTTTTTCATTTTTTTCAAATCCTCCAAAATGATGAAAAACGGCGTGCTATAGTATGCCGTACGATATGGGCTATAGCCCATGGTCCAAAATGATGAGAAACGAGGCTAACTTTTTTTTTCAAAATTTCAAAAAACATGGGCTATAACCCATCGTTTTTTTATTTTTTCATTTTTTTCAAATCCTCCAAAATGATGAAAAACGGCGTGCTATAGTATGCCGTACGATATGGGCTATAGCCCATGGTCCAAAATGATGAGAAACGAGGCTAACTTTTTTTTTCAAAATTTCAAAAAACATGGGCTATAACCCATCGTTTTTTTATTTTTTTATTTTTTTCAAATCCTCCAAAATGATGAAAAACGACGTGCTATAGTATGCCGTACGATATGGGCTATAGCCCATGGTCCAAAATGATGAGAAACGAGGCTAACTTTTTTTTTCAAAATTTTAAAAAACATGGGCTATAACCCATCGTTTTTTTATTTTTTCATTTTTTTCAAATCCTCCAAAATGATGAAAAACGGCGTGCTATAGTATGCCGTACGATATGGGCTAACGCCCATGGTCCAAAATTATGAGAAACGAGGCTAACTTTTTTTTTCAAAATTTCAAAAAACATGGGCTATAACCCATCGTTTTTTTATTTTTTCATTTTTTTCAAATCCTCCAAAATGATGAAAAACGGCGTGCTATAGTATGCCGTACGATATGGGCTATAGCCCATGGTCCAAAATGATGAGAAACGAGGCTAACTTTTTTTTTCAAAATTTCAAAAAACATGGGCTATAACCCATCGTTTTTTTATTTTTTCATTTTTTTCAAATCCTCCAAAATGATGAAAAACGGCGTGCTATAGTATGTCGTACGATATGGGCTATAGCCCATGGTCCAAAATAATGAGAAACGAGGCTAACTTATTTTTTTCAAAATTTCAAAAAACATGGGCTATAACCCATCGTTTTTTAATTTTTTCATTTTTTAAAAATCCTCCAAAATGATGAAAAACGGCGTGCTATAGTATGCCGTACGATATGGGCTATAGCCCATGGTCCAAAATGATGAGAAACGAGGCTAACTTCTTTTTTTCAAAATTTCAAAAAACATGGGCTATAACCCATCGTTTTTTTATTTTTTCATTTTTTTCAAATCCTCCAAAATGATGAAAAACGGCGTGCTATAGTATGCCGTACGATATGGGCTATAGCCCATGGTCCAAAATGATGAGAAACGAGGCTAACTTTTTTTTTTCAAAATTTCAAAAAACATGGGCTATAACCCATCGTTTTTTTATTTTTTCATTTTTTTCAAATCCTCCAAAATGATGAAAAACGGCGTGCTATAGTATGCCGTATGATATGGGCTATAGCCCATGGTCCAAAATGATGAGAAACGAGGCTAACTTTTTTTTTCAAAATTTCAAAAAACATGGGCTATAACCCATCGTTTTTTTATTTTTTCATTTTTTAAAAATCCTCCAAAATGATGAAAAACGGCGTGCTATAGTATGCCGTACGATATGGGCTATAGCCCATGGTCCAAAATGATGAGAAACGAGGCTAACTTTTTTTTTTCAAAATTTCAAAAAACATGGGCTATAACCCATCGTTTTTTTATTTTTTCATTTTTTTCAAATCCTCCAAAATGATGAAAAACGGCGTGCTATAGTATGCCGTATGATATGGGCTATAGCCCATGGTCCAAAATGATGAGAAACGAGGCTAACTTTTTTTTTCAAAATTTCAAAAAACATGGGCTATAACCCATCGTTTTTTTATTTTTTCATTTTTTTAAAATCCTCCAAAATGATGAAAAACGGCGTGCTATAGTATGCCGTACGATATGGGCTATAGCCCATGGTCCAAAATGATGAGAAACGAGGCTAACTTTTTTTTTCAAAATTTCAAAAAACATGGGCTATAACCCATCGTTTTTTTATTTTTTCATTTTTTTCAAATCCTCCAAAATGATGAAAAACGGCGTGCTATAGTATGCCGTACGATATGGGCTATAGCCCATGGTCCAAAATGATGAGAAACGAGGCTAACTTTTTTTTTCAAAATTTCAAAAAACATGGGCTATAACCCATCGTTTTTTTATTTTTTCATTTTTTTCAAATCCTCCAAAATGATGAAAAACGGCGTGCTATAGTATGCCGTACGATATGGGCTATAGCCCATGGTCCAAAATGATGAGAAACGAGGCTAACTTTTTTTTTCAAAATTTCAAAAAACATGGGCTATAACCCATCGTTTTTTTATTTTTTCATTTTTTTCAAATCCTCCAAAATGATGAAAAACGACATGCTATAGTATGCCGTACGATATGGGCTATAGCCCATGGTCCAAAATGATGAGAAACGAGGCTAACTTTTTTTTTCAAAATTTCAAAAAACATGGGCTATAACCCATCGTTTTTTTATTTTTTCATTTTTTTCAAATCCTCCAAAATGATGAAAAACGGCGTGCTATAGTATGCCGTACGATATGGGCTAACGCCCATGGTCCAAAATGATGAGAAACGAGGCTAACTTTTTTTTTCAAAATTTCAAAAAACATGGGCTATAACCCATCGTTTTTTTATTTTTTCATTTTTTTCAAATCCTCCAAAATGATGAAAAACGGCGTGCTATAGTATGTCGTACGATATGGGCTATAGCCCATGGTCCAAAATGATGAGAAACGAGGCTAACTTTTTTTTTCAAAATTTCAAAAAACATGGGCTATAACCCATCGTTTTTTTATTTTTTCATTTTTTTCAAATCCTCCAAAATGATGAAAAACGGCGTGCTATAGTATGCCGTACGATATGGGCTATAGCCCATGGTCCAAAATGATGAGAAACGAGGCTAACTTTTTTTTTTCAAAATTTCAAAAAACATGGGCTATAACCCATCGTTTTTTTATTTTTTCATTTTTTTCAAATCCTCCAAAATGATGAAAAACGGCGTGCTATAGTATGCCGTACGATATGGGCTATAGCCCATGGTCCAAAATGATGAGAAACGAGGCTAACTTTTTTTTTCAAAATTTCAAAAAACATGGGCTATAACCCATCGTTTTTTTATTTTTTCATTTTTTAAAAATCCTCCAAAATGATGAAAAACGGCGTGCTATAGTATGCCGTACGATATGGGCTATAGCCCATGGTCCAAAATGATGAGAAACGAGGCTAACTTTTCTTTTTCAAAATTTCAAAAAACATGGGCTATAACCCATCGTTTTTTTATTTTTTCATTTTTTTCAAATCCTCCAAAATGATGAAAAACGGCGTGCTATAGTATGCCGTACGATATGGGCTATAGCCCATGGTCCAAAATGATGAGAAACGAGGCTAACTTTTTTTTTCAAAATTTCAAAAAACATGGGCTATAACCCATCGTTTTTTTTTTTTTTCATTTTTTTCAAATCCTCCACAATGATGAAAAACGGCGTGCTATAGTATGCCGTACGATATGGGCTATAGCCCATTGTCCAAAATGATGAGAAACGAGGCTAACTTTTTTTTTCAAAATTTCAAAAATCATGGGCTATAACCCATCGTTTTTTTATTTTTTCATTTTTTTCAAATCCTCCAAATTGATGAAAAACGGCGTGCTATAGTATGCCGTACGATATGGGCTATAGCCCATGGTCCAAAATGATGAGAAACGAGGCTAACTTTTTTTTTTCAAAATTTCAAAAAACATGGGCTATAACCCATCGTTTTTTTATTTTTTCATTTTTTTCAAATCCTCCAAAATGATGAAAAACGGCGTGCTATAGTATGCCGTACGATATGGGCTATAGCCCATTGTCCAAAATGATGAGAAACGAGGCTAACTTTTTTTTTCAAAATTTCAAAAAACATGGGCTATAACCCATCGTTTTTTTATTTTTTCATTTTTTTCAAATCCTCCAAAATGATGAAAAACGGCGTGCTATAGTATGCCGTACGATATGGGCTATAGCCCATGGTCCAAAATGATGAGAAACGAGGCTAACTTTTTTTTTCAAAATTTCAAAAAACATGGGCTATAACCCATCGTTTTTTAATTTTTTCATTTTTTTCAAATCCTCCAAAATGATGAAAAACTGCGTGCTATAGTATGCCGTACGATATGGGCTATAGCCCATGGTCCAAAATGATGAGAAACGAGGCTAACTTCTTTTTTCAAAATTTCAAAAAACATGGGCTATAACCCATCGTTTTTTTATTTTTTCATTTTTTTCAAATCCTCCAAATTGATGAAAAACGGCGTGCTATAGTATGCCGTACGATATGGGCTATAGCCCATGGTCCAAAATGATGAGAAACGAGGCTAACTTTTTTTTTTCAAAATTTCAAAAAACATGGGCTATAACCCATCGTTTTTTTATTTTTTCATTTTTTTCAAATCCTCCAAAATGATGAAAAACGGCGTGCTATAGTATGCCGTACGATATGGGCTATAGCCCATTGTCCAAAATGATGAGAAACGAGGCTAACTTTTTTTTTCAAAATTTCAAAAAACATGGGCTATAACCCATCGTTTTTTTATTTTTTCATTTTTTTCAAATCCTCCAAAATGATGAAAAACGGCGTGCTATAGTATGCCGTACGATATGGGCTATAGCCCATGGTCCAAAATGATGAGAAACGAGGCTAACTTTTTTTTTCAAAATTTCAAAAAACATGGGCTATAACCCATCGTTTTTTTATTTTTTCATTTTTTTCAAATCCTCCAAAATGATGAAAAACGGCGTGCTATAGTATGCCGTACGATATGGGCTATAGCCCATGGTCCAAAATGATGAGAAACGAGGCTAACTTTTTTTTTCAAAATTTCAAAAAACATGGGCTATAACCCATCGTTTTTTTATTTTTTCATTTTTTTCAAATCCTCCAAAATGATGAAAAACGGCGTGCTATAGTATGCCGTACGATATGGGCTATAGCCCATGGTCCAAAATGATGAGAAACGAGGCTAACTTTTTTTTTCAAAATTTCAAAAAACATGGGCTATAACCCATCGTTTTTTTATTTTTTCATTTTTTTCAAATCCTCCAAAATGATGAAAAACGGCGTGCTATAGTATGCCGTACGATATGGGCTATAGCCCATGGTCCAAAATGATGAGAAACGAGGCTAACTTTTTTTTTCAAAATTTCAAAAAACATGGGCTATAACCCATCGTTTTTTTATTTTTTTATTTTTTTCAAATCCTCCAAAATGATGAAAAACGACGTGCTATAGTATGCCGTACGATATGGGCTATAGCCCATGGTCCAAAATGATGAGAAACGAGGCTAACTTCTTTTTTCAAAATTTCAAAAAACATGGGCTATAACCCATCGTTTTTTTATTTTTTCATTTTTTTCAAATCCTCCAAATTGATGAAAAACGGCGTGCTATAGTATGCCGTACGATATGGGCTATAGCCCATGGTCCAAAATGATGAGAAACGAGGCTAACTTTTTTTTTCAAAATTTCAAAAAACATGGGCTATAACCCATCGTTTTTTTATTTTTTCATTTTTTTCAAATCCTCCAAAATGATGAAAAACGGCGTGCTATAGTATGCCGTACGATATGGGCTATAGCCCATTGTCCAAAATGATGAGAAACGAGGCTAACTTTTTTTTTCAAAATTTCAAAAAACATGGGCTATAACCCATCGTTTTTTTATTTTTTCATTTTTTTCAAATCCTCCAAAATGATGAAAAACGGCGTGCTATAGTATGCCGTACGATATGGGCTATAGCCCATGGTCCAAAATGATGAGAAACGAGGCTAACTTTTTTTTTCAAAATTTCAAAAAACATGGGCTATAACCCATCGTTTTTTTATTTTTTCATTTTTTTCAAATCCTCCAAAATGATGAAAAACGGCGTGCTATAGTATGCCGTACGATATGGGCTATAGCCCATGGTCCAAAATGATGAGAAACGAGGCTAACTTTTTTTTTCAAAATTTCAAAAAACATGGGCTATAACCCATCGTTTTTTTATTTTTTCATTTTTTTCAAATCCTCCAAAATGATGAAAAACGGCGTGCTATAGTATGCCGTACGATATGGGCTATAGCCCATGGTCCAAAATGATGAGAAACGAGGCTAACTTTTTTTTTCAAAATTTCAAAAAACATGGGCTATAACCCATCGTTTTTTTATTTTTTCATTTTTTTCAAATCCTCCAAAATGATGAAAAACGGCGTGCTATAGTATGCCGTACGATATGGGCTATAGCCCATGGTCCAAAATGATGAGAAACGAGGCTAACTTTTTTTTTCAAAATTTCAAAAAACATGGGCTATAACCCATCGTTTTTTTATTTTTTTATTTTTTTCAAATCCTCCAAAATGATGAAAAACGACGTGCTATAGTATGCCGTACGATATGGGCTATAGCCCATGGTCCAAAATGATGAGAAACGAGGCTAACTTTTTTTTTCAAAATTTTAAAAAACATGGGCTATAACCCATCGTTTTTTTATTTTTTCATTTTTTTCAAATCCTCCAAAATGATGAAAAACGGCGTGCTATAGTATGCCGTACGATATGGGCTAACGCCCATGGTCCAAAATTATGAGAAACGAGGCTAACTTTTTTTTTCAAAATTTCAAAAAACATGGGCTATAACCCATCGTTTTTTTATTTTTTCATTTTTTTCAAATCCTCCAAAATGATGAAAAACGGCGTGCTATAGTATGCCGTACGATATGGGCTATAGCCCATGGTCCAAAATGATGAGAAACGAGGCTAACTTTTTTTTTCAAAATTTCAAAAAACATGGGCTATAACCCATCGTTTTTTTATTTTTTCATTTTTTTCAAATCCTCCAAAATGATGAAAAACGGCGTGCTATAGTATGTCGTACGATATGGGCTATAGCCCATGGTCCAAAATAATGAGAAACGAGGCTAACTTATTTTTTTCAAAATTTCAAAAAACATGGGCTATAACCCATCGTTTTTTTATTTTTTCATTTTTTAAAAATCCTCCAAAATGATGAAAAACGGCGTGCTATAGTATGCCGTACGATATGGGCTATAGCCCATGGTCCAAAATGATGAGAAACGAGGCTAACTTCTTTTTTTCAAAATTTCAAAAAACATGGGCTATAACCCATCGTTTTTTTATTTTTTCATTTTTTTCAAATCCTCCAAAATGATGAAAAACGGCGTGCTATAGTATGCCGTACGATATGGGCTATAGCCCATGGTCCAAAATGATGAGAAACGAGGCTAACTTTTTTTTTTCAAAATTTCAAAAAACATGGGCTATAACCCATCGTTTTTTTATTTTTTCATTTTTTTCAAATCCTCCAAAATGATGAAAAACGGCGTGCTATAGTATGCCGTATGATATGGGCTATAGCCCATGGTCCAAAATGATGAGAAACGAGGCTAACTTTTTTTTTCAAAATTTCAAAAAACATGGGCTATAACCCATCGTTTTTTTATTTTTTCATTTTTTAAAAATCCTCCAAAATGATGAAAAACGGCGTGCTATAGTATGCCGTACGATATGGGCTATAGCCCATGGTCCAAAATGATGAGAAACGAGGCTAACTTTTTTTTTTCAAAATTTCAAAAAACATGGGCTATAACCCATCGTTTTTTTATTTTTTCATTTTTTTCAAATCCTCCAAAATGATGAAAAACGGCGTGCTATAGTATGCCGTATGATATGGGCTATAGCCCATGGTCCAAAATGATGAGAAACGAGGCTAACTTTTTTTTTCAAAATTTCAAAAAACATGGGCTATAACCCATCGTTTTTTTATTTTTTCATTTTTTTAAAATCCTCCAAAATGATGAAAAACGGCGTGCTATAGTATGCCGTACGATATGGGCTATAGCCCATGGTCCAAAATGATGAGAAACGAGGCTAACTTTTTTTTTCAAAATTTCAAAAAACATGGGCTATAACCCATCGTTTTTTTATTTTTTCATTTTTTTCAAATCCTCCAAAATGATGAAAAACGGCGTGCTATAGTATGCCGTACGATATGGGCTATAGCCCATGGTCCAAAATGATGAGAAACGAGGCTAACTTTTTTTTTCAAAATTTCAAAAAACATGGGCTATAACCCATCGTTTTTTTATTTTTTCATTTTTTTCAAATCCTCCAAAATGATGAAAAACGGCGTGCTATAGTATGCCGTACGATATGGGCTATAGCCCATGGTCCAAAATGATGAGAAACGAGGCTAACTTTTTTTTTCAAAATTTCAAAAAACATGGGCTATAACCCATCGTTTTTTTATTTTTTCATTTTTTTCAAATCCTCCAAAATGATGAAAAACGACATGCTATAGTATGCCGTACGATATGGGCTATAGCCCATGGTCCAAAATGATGAGAAACGAGGCTAACTTTTTTTTTCAAAATTTCAAAAAACATGGGCTATAACCCATCGTTTTTTTATTTTTTCATTTTTTTCAAATCCTCCAAAATGATGAAAAACGGCGTGCTATAGTATGCCGTACGATATGGGCTAACGCCCATGGTCCAAAATGATGAGAAACGAGGCTAACTTTTTTTTTCAAAATTTCAAAAAACATGGGCTATAACCCATCGTTTTTTTATTTTTTCATTTTTTTCAAATCCTCCAAAATGATGAAAAACGGCGTGCTATAGTATGTCGTACGATATGGGCTATAGCCCATGGTCCAAAATGATGAGAAACGAGGCTAACTTTTTTTTTCAAAATTTCAAAAAACATGGGCTATAACCCATCGTTTTTTTATTTTTTCATTTTTTTCAAATCCTCCAAAATGATGAAAAACGGCGTGCTATAGTATGCCGTACGATATGGGCTATAGCCCATGGTCCAAAATGATGAGAAACGAGGCTAACTTTTTTTTTTCAAAATTTCAAAAAACATGGGCTATAACCCATCGTTTTTTTATTTTTTCATTTTTTTCAAATCCTCCAAAATGATGAAAAACGGCGTGCTATAGTATGCCGTACGATATGGGCTATAGCCCATGGTCCAAAATGATGAGAAACGAGGCTAACTTTTTTTTTCAAAATTTCAAAAAACATGGGCTATAACCCATCGTTTTTTTATTTTTTCATTTTTTAAAAATCCTCCAAAATGATGAAAAACGGCGTGCTATAGTATGCCGTACGATATGGGCTATAGCCCATGGTCCAAAATGTAGAGAAACGAGGCTAACTTTTTTTTTTCAAAATTTCAAAAAACATGGGCTATAACCCATCGTTTTTTTATTTTTTCATTTTTTTCAAATCCTCCAAAATGATGAAAAACGGCGTGCTATAGTATGCCGTACGATATGGGCTATAGCCCATGGTCCAAAATGATGAGAAACGAGGCTAACTTTTTTTTTCAAAATTTCAAAAAACATGGGCTATAACCCATCGTTTTTTTTTTTTTTCATTTTTTTCAAATCCTCCACAATGATGAAAAACGGCGTGCTATAGTATGCCGTACGATATGGGCTATAGCCCATTGTCCAAAATGATGAGAAACGAGGCTAACTTTTTTTTTCAAAATTTCAAAAATCATGGGCTATAACCCATCGTTTTTTTATTTTTTCATTTTTTTCAAATCCTCCAAAATGATGAAAAACGGCGTGCTATAGTATGCCGTACGATATGGGCTATAGCCCATGGTCCAAAATGATGAGAAACGAGGCTAACTTTTTTTTTCAAAATTTCAAAAAACATGGGCTATAACCCATCGTTTTTTTATTTTTTCATTTTTTTCAAATCCTCCAAAATGATGAAAAACGGCGTGCTATAGTATGCCGTACGATATGGGCTATAGCCCATGGTCCAAAATGATGAGAAACGAGGCTAACTTTTTTTTTCAAAATTTCAAAAAACATGGGCTATAACCCATCGTTTTTTTATTTTTTCATTTTTTTCAAATCCTCCAAAATGATGAAAAACGACATGCTATAGTATGCCGTACGATATGGGCTATAGCCCATGGTCCAAAATGATGAGAAACGAGGCTAACTTTTTTTTTCAAAATTTCAAAAAACATGGGCTATAACCCATCGTTTTTTTATTTTTTCATTTTTTTCAAATCCTCCAAAATGATGAAAAACGGCGTGCTATAGTATGCCGTACGATATGGGCTAACGCCCATGGTCCAAAATGATGAGAAACGAGGCTAACTTTTTTTTTCAAAATTTCAAAAAACATGGGCTATAACCCATCGTTTTTTTATTTTTTCATTTTTTTCAAATCCTCCAAAATGATGAAAAACGGCGTGCTATAGTATGTCGTACGATATGGGCTATAGCCCATGGTCCAAAATGATGAGAAACGAGGCTAACTTTTTTTTTCAAAATTTCAAAAAACATGGGCTATAACCCATCGTTTTTTTATTTTTTCATTTTTTTCAAATCCTCCAAAATGATGAAAAACGGCGTGCTATAGTATGCCGTACGATATGGGCTATAGCCCATGGTCCAAAATGATGAGAAACGAGGCTAACTTTTTTTTTTCAAAATTTCAAAAAACATGGGCTATAACCCATCGTTTTTTTATTTTTTCATTTTTTTCAAATCCTCCAAAATGATGAAAAACGGCGTGCTATAGTATGCCGTACGATATGGGCTATAGCCCATGGTCCAAAATGATGAGAAACGAGGCTAACTTTTTTTTTCAAAATTTCAAAAAACATGGGCTATAACCCATCGTTTTTTTATTTTTTCATTTTTTAAAAATCCTCCAAAATGATGAAAAACGGCGTGCTATAGTATGCCGTACGATATGGGCTATAGCCCATGGTCCAAAATGATGAGAAACGAGGCTAACTTTTTTTTTTCAAAATTTCAAAAAACATGGGCTATAACCCATCGTTTTTTTATTTTTTCATTTTTTTCAAATCCTCCAAAATGATGAAAAACGGCGTGCTATAGTATGCCGTACGATATGGGCTATAGCCCATGGTCCAAAATGATGAGAAACGAGGCTAACTTTTTTTTTCAAAATTTCAAAAAACATGGGCTATAACCCATCGTTTTTTTATTTTTTCATTTTTTTCAAATCCTCCACAATGATGAAAAACGGCGTGCTATAGTATGCCGTACGATATGGGCTATAGCCCATTGTCCAAAATGATGAGAAACGAGGCTAACTTTTTTTTTCAAAATTTCAAAAATCATGGGCTATAACCCATCGTTTTTTTATTTTTTCATTTTTTTAAAATCCTCCAAAATGATGAAAAACGGCGTGCTATAGTATGCCGTACGATATGGGCTATAGCCCATGGTCCAAAATGATGAGAAACGAGGCTAACTTTTTTTTTCAAAATTTCAAAAAACATGGGCTATAACCCATCGTTTTTTTATTTTTTCATTTTTTTCAAATCCTCCAAAATGATGAAAAACGGCGTGCTATAGTATGCCGTACGATATGGGCTATAGCCCATGGTCCAAAATGATGAGAAACGAGGCTAACTTTTTTTTTTCAAAATTTCAAAAAACATGGGCTATAACCCATCGTTTTTTTATTTTTTCATTTTTTTTAAATCCTCCAAAATGATGAAAAACGGCGTGCTATAGTATGCCGTACGATATGGGCTATAGCCCATGGTCCAAAATGATGAGAAACGAGGCTAACTTTTTTTTTCAAAATTTCAAAAAACATGGGCTATAACCCATGGTTTTTTTATTTTTTCATTTTTTTCAAATCCTCCAAAATGATGGAAAACGGCGTGCTGTAGTATGCCGTACGATATGGGCTATAGCCCATGGTCCAAAATGATGAGAAACGAGGCTAACTTTTTTTTTTCAAAATTTCAAAAAACATGGGCTATAACCCATCGTTTTTTTATTTTTTCATTTTTTTAAAATCCTCCAAAATGATGAAAAACGGCGTGCTATAGTATGCCGTACGATATGGGCTATAGCCCATGGTCCAAAATGATGAGAAACGAGGCTAACTTTTTTTTTCAAAATTTCAAAAAACATGGGCTATAACCCATCGTTTTTTTATTTTTTCATTTTTTTCAAATCCTCCAAAATGATGAAAAACGGCGTGCTATAGTATGCCGTACGATATGGGCTATAGCCCATGGTCCAAAATGATGAGAAACGAGGCTAACTTTTTTTTTCAAAATTTCAAAAAACATGGGCTATAACCCATCGTTTTTTTATTTTTTCATTTTTTTCAAATCCTCCAAAATGATGAAAAACGGCGTGCTATAGTATGCCGTACGATATGGGCTATAGCCCATTGTCCAAAATGATGAGAAACGAGGCTAACTTCTTTTTTTCAAAATTTCAAAAAACATGGGCTATAACCCATCGTTTTTTTTTTTTTTCATTTTTTAAAAATCCTCCAAAATGATGAAAAACGGCGTGCTATAGTATGCCGTACGATATGGGCTATAGCCCATGGTCCAAAATGATGAGAAACGAGGCTAACTTTTTTTTTCAAAATTTCAAAAAACATGGGCTATAACCCATCGTTTTTTTATTTTTTCATTTTTTTCAAATCCTCCAAAATGATGAAAAACGGCGTGCTATAGTATGCCGTACAATATGGGCTATAGCCCATGGTCCAAAATGATGAGAAACGAGGCTAACTTTTTTTTTCAAAATTTCAAAAAACATGGGCTATAACCCATCGTTTTTTTAATTTTTCATTTTTTTCAAATCCTCCAAAATGATGAAAAACGGCGTGCTACAGTATGCCGTACGATATGGGCTATAGCCCATGGTCCAAAATGATGAGAAACGAGGCTAACTTTTTTTTTCAAAATTTCAAAAAACATGGGCTATAACCCATCGTTTTTTTCATTTTTTCATTTTTTTCAAATCCTCAAAAATGATGAAAAACGGCGCGTTATAGTATGCCGTACGATATGGGCTATAGCCCACGGTCCAAAATGATGAGAAACGAGGCTAACTTTTTTTTTCAAAATTTCAAAAAACATGGGCTATAACCCATCGTTTTTGTCATTTCGTCATTTTGTTCAAATCTTCAAAAATGATGAAAAACTGCGCGCTATAGTATGCCGTACGATATGGGCTATAGCCCATGGTCCAAAATGATGAGAAACGAGGATAACTTTTTTTTTCAAAATTTCTAAAAACATGGGCTATAACCCATCGTTTTTGTCATTTCGTCATTTTTTTCAAATCTTCAAAAATGATGAAAAACTGCGCGCTATAGTATGCCGTACGATATGGGCTATAGCCCACGGTCCAAAATGATGAGAAACGAGGCTAACTTTTTTTTTCAAAATTTCAAAAAACATGGGCTATAACCCATCGTTTTTGTCATTTCGTCATTTTTTTCAAATCTTCAAAAATGATGAAAAACTGCGCGCTATAGTATGCCGTACGATATGGGCTATAGCCCATGGTCCAAAATGATGAGAAACGAGGATAACTTTTTTTTCCAAAATTTCTAAAAACATGGGCTATAACCCATCGTTTTTGTCATTTCGTCATTTTTTTCAAATCTTCAAAAATGATGAAAAACTGCGCGCTATAGTATGCCGTACGATATGGGCTATAGTCCATGGTCCAAAATGATGAGAAACGAGGCTAACTTTTTTTTTCAAAATTTCAAAAAACATGGGCTATAACCCATCGTTTTTGTCATTTCGTCATTTTTTTCAAATCCTCTAAAATGATGAAAAACGGCGCGCTATAGTATGCCGTACGATATGGGCTATAGCCCATGGTCCAAAATGATGAGAAACGAGCATAACTTTTTTTTTCAAAATTTCAAAAAACATGGGCTATAACCCATCGTTTTTGTCAAATTGCGGAAATTGCGGAAATTGCTGAAATTGCTGAAATTGCTGAAATGGAAATTGCTGAAATTGCGGATCATTTTGGACCATGGGCTATAGCCCATATCGTACGGCATACTATCCTGGCTGTCGTTAGTGGCGTCTGTCCGAGGTTTCTCCGACGGGGAACGGTGCTGATAGTGTGGTCCGTCCGTGGTGGCGAGGTAACTTAGTTGTGGTAATGATAACTTTTAAATCAGACGGCGATTCGGCGGAGCCGCGGAGGAGCAACACGGAAGCGGCCGTGACGTGAGTCATACGAAGAACAAAGCACGAAATGGCAGGTAGACGTGCAGGTATAAATACGAGGAGAAGGGGAGGGGTTTGGGTGGAATGCTATCAGTTACCATGGTAGATAGTTGATGGGCATCATGGGGGGTACTGGATTGGTTACCATGGTGATGTTGGTTAACGATTTATCATAGAAGGCGCGGTCTTCCTCCTGAACATGTGTTGTACCAACTTCAATTAAAGCTTTATTTCATGCATCTAGACTGGCAAACTGTCGGGCCTGAGTAGCACAACGTGCTATCCCTCAAAATAGCCCCCTGTGTTGAGGTCTCAGTCACGGACCCCCAGGCACTAACAGCCCCCAACACTGGCTCTTCTGTATAAGGTCAAACAGTGTGTGTCTGTGTTGATGCCCATCCTCATTAACACTGTCGCATTCATTCTGCTTGGGCTCCGACGGGGGATTTCTGCTATGCTATCTTCAGTCAGTGGAACTGTTTGATGCACTTGACTTCAAAGCCTTTGGGAATAGTAGATTATCAAAGGGGGGATTAGATCATGATTAGGTTTTATGTCACCAAAGCAATGGCAAAAGAATTTGGGATTTGTAAGGGGGAAAAAAAGAGAGAAATTGGCCATAAAAGCACTGGTGTGTGCTGTCAACTGTAATGGCATCAGACTTGTGTCTACTCCTTAGGATAGATGAGCACATGTAACATATACATGTTATGAAATCACTTTCCTAAGCGTTTAAAGCTGCAATCCTTACATTTTATGTCCTCTCATGATGGAAAGAGATCATTGTAACTGTAAGACTGGAATTCAAACTGGTCTGGTCTCCCATGTGAGGAAAGATGTCCCAGAAATTGATCTTTAGGGTTACAGGACAAGTGAAGAGCAATTTCCGCAATTTCCATTTCCGCAATTTCCATTTCCGCAATTTCCTCTGAGCTGTCTGCCTGCCTGTCTATGAGTAGCTGTCTGTCTGCCTGCCTGCCTGTCCAATTGTCCATGAGTAGCTGTCTGTCTGCCTGTCTGAGTAGCTGTCTGCCTGCCTGCCTAATTGTCCATGAGTAGCTGTCTGTCTGCCTGTCTATGAGTAGCTGTCTGCCTGCCTGCCTAATTGTCCATGAGTAGCTGTCTGTCTGCCTGTCTATGAGTAGCTGTCTGCCTTCCTGCCTGTCCAATTGTCCATGAGTAGCTGTCTGTCTGTCTATGAGTAGCTGTCTGCCTGCCTGCCCAATTGTCTATGAGTAGCTGTCTGTCTGTCTGTCTATGAGTAGCTGTCTGCCTTCCTGCCTGTCCAATTGTCCATGAGTAGCTGTCTGTCTGTCTATGAGTAGCTGTCTGCCTTCCTGCCTGTCCAATTGTCCATGAGTAGCTGTCTGCCTGCCTGTCCAATTCTCCATGAGTAGCTGTCTGTCTGCCTGTCTATGAGTAGCTGTCTGACTGCCTGCCTGTCCAATTCTCCATGAGTAGCTGTCTGTCTGTCTGCCTGTCTATGAGTAGCTGTCTGCCTGCCTGCCAGCCAGCAAGTTGGTTAACAGAAAATAAATTGTTATGGCTGAGTAAAATAAAATACAATAAACACAATTTGCCTGAAAATAGATTACCCAGCTATGACCTTTTTCATGAAAAAAAATGAGTAGTGATATGGCTGACTGAGTAAAATAAAACAATCTACCTGAAAATAGATAGCTATAAGTGAAGAGCAATTTCCGCAATTTCCGCAATTACCATTTCCGCAATTTCCATTTCCGCAATTTCCATTTCCACAATTTCCTCAATTTCCATTTCCGCAATTTCCGCAATTTCCATTTCCACCATTTCCGCGGGCCTGATGTGGCCCGCGGGCCTGAGGTTGAGTATCACTGAACTATTGTACCCAATTCATCTCCGATCAGATATCAGCATAAACATCATCTATGTCAGAAACAGAAGAGAGAGGGCGAATAATGCTAAAATAGAAGTGTGCTCTTGGTCCAGTCGTAGATCTTTAATGAATAGACAGTTAACGCCAGTGTTACAGTTGACACGCCAACAGGTTGGGTTGGGGGGGATGGGGGGGGGGTTAAATTCCAATACAAGGTTCCCACTACTCTAATACTTCATACAGGTAGAATAAATTATGCCATGGTATTATACACACATGCCGAACAAAAAATATATAAGTATAACAAAACTAGCGTAGAAAAAGAAACTGGTAAACAAAGGAAAGGAGGATGAAGCACAAATGAGCCACTCGAAGCAATTTCAGATACCCACAGACAGGAGCCGCGTCTTGGAATAGAAAGGAGCATATATTTATACATCTTTACAGTTGCTTGTGTGTCCGTGATCTCCCCCTTGTTTTGCTTTCATAGAAAAAATATATATACACAAGGCGGAGGATTGCACTATAAGTAATGCTTGGCACAGAGACAGTCTGAAATATTTTTTCCTTCACCATGTCGGAGACGTATAGGAAAGCAACAGTAGATTATGGTGAACTTGTTCTGCTCTGGAATAAAAAATAAAATAAAAGTGCCACTGGACGGGAAGGGAAGTCAGTGATGAGCACTGACATGTGTGATGTTCTTCAGATGTAGGCCAGTGTTTGGAATGAGAAAAAGAGATATAATATTTCTGTAATTAAGCCAGGCCACCCGCAAAGCTCTGTCACTGCAGCAAAACTTGAAGTGTCCATCAAACCAAGTGTCCAAGAGGGAATGTAAATGAATAAAAAGCATGAACATGTCAATGACAACATATCTTTTGATTTGTGACAGTACATTTACATCATCATCATCATCATCATCATCATCGGCGTCGCCGTAATGTTTGTCTTCTCCTTTTCAACCACAGCATTTTATTTTAAAAGGACTATATTCACAGTAAATAAAGCTAAACGTTCCTTTTGTTCCAATGGTGTGATATGTATTTATTTATTTATTCTAAATGTATCAAGTTTCTCATGAGCTGGGGCTGACTGGGTGTATGGATTATCATTGAATAAACAATGTAAAGCAAGGAATGATTACTTTTGGAATGACTCAAATGAAATAACCTAGTCTAAGACTTTTGACATTGGATGCAATGGTCTCAAATGAAGAATGGAGAATGGGGCACAAAAAACTTCTTTCTCAAAACTCTGAGATTGACTTACAATAGATAAATGACAAGGAATAATTCAGTCGTGCAGAAATGTTGTTCAAGTAACTTTGAGCATTTGAAATGTTTCCTTATGGTTTAGGGAACGAATGCCCTTTTGGTCCAAAACATGTCCATCAACCCATTAACCTTTCAGTGACTTTGAAATGGAGAATGGAGAAACAATGCTGGATGTGTAATTTGCCTAATACAATGACGTCCTTGAAACGTTGCTACTCTCACTCCCGGACAATACGTCGCTAAAGCCTTGAGGGAAGAAGGGAGGATCTGAAAGTTTCCCCATTGGTCGTACGTTCCCCCGATGATTCCAGGGGACTGCGACAACCCACAGAGTAGTGAATTTCCTTTTAGGAATGCTGGGGATTAGAGCGGGGAAGGTCACATCTCAGCAATACGACCCAGACACAAGCCTTCCTCCACTCGGAGCTTACGTCTCCGCTATTCTCCTTGTGAATTCATGCTTTCACTTCACTTATAGAACACTGGTTTTCAACGTGGCCTTTGGGGTCCCTAGAGTTAAAATAACAGAGGATTTACAGTGTAGATTGGGGAACATATCAAATTGGGGGTCTGTGGCCTAATGCCTATCAAACTGGGGGTCCTTGAAATTAATAAGAATTCAGAATCACATCATGACTTCTTTCTAAAGAATCGGTTGAAATCGAGGCCAGAGGATTGGACCGTTTCTATCTACTTATCTCCCCTCTGTTTCTGTAACCCCCCTCCCCCATCACCTCTGTGTGAGACATGTTTCTGTAACCCCCCTCCCCATCACCTCTGTGTGAGACATATCGGAGGACAAATGGGAAATGAGAGGAATCAAAAATACAAATAGCCATACCATTCCACAATGAAAATAAAAATACATAATAATAGAAATATAATACTTAGTACAGAGCTGACTTAAGAAATTACATGGTCCAAAACAGGGATGGACTGAATATGGCTAAAGGTTTGCCTGCATGACAACACGCTAAGTGACTTCGGACAGGCCGGTCCCAAAAGGGGGGAGGGGGAAATAAAATAAGAAATACAATAAAAAGAAGCTCGCTTGACCTCACACCTCTTTCAATGCTCACGAACAGTGTTTCTTTTTACTTTTCTTTTTTTTTTATGTTTTAGTTCGAGAGCGAGGAGGAGGATCAGTCTGGGAACGGAGGGCAGAAAATGCGTGGCACAGTTCCACGAAGCATCTCTCTCTCTCTCTCTCCGTTTTCGGGAATGGCTGAATCAGTCCATGACAGTCCACTGAGGAAATGCTGCGGTCGTCTGTCTGCAGTCTGCACTGCCCCTCCATCCCTGAGACACGCGCGCATGGGCGCCTGTACACACACACACACACACACACACACACACACACACACACACACACACACACACACACAAAGTCTGTCACTCTCCCAAGAGCTTGGGGGTGTTGTTGCGGGGTTGGATAAGTGAGCAGGAGGCATGGGCGGTGCTGGTGAACAGGTCATGAGGCTGCAGTGTGGGGTTCGCGTCGAAAGCGAAGAGGACGGAGATTAATAAGCCTGCCCCGTCTCCACCTGAAGCAGTCCCAGAACAGCTGAATGGTCCCCCAGCTTCATCCTGCGCTGGGTGGACAAGCTGACGTTCTTGGCCAGGTAATCCACGGCAGCTGGAAGAGGGACACACAGGGACAGCGTGCGGCTTAGATTTACGTGGCATTAATAAGTGATTAGGTTCTAAAAGTGAGGCTTAATCCTCTTAAATAAAACTATTCTGACATTCAGTAACACCTACAAAGCAGAATAGCAGAACAGTCAAAGTAAAAGAAAATTGTGTGTGTGTGTGTGTGTGTGTGTGTGTGTGTGTGTGTGTGTGTGTGTGTGTGTGTGTGTGTGTGTGTGTGTGTGTGTGTGCGTGCGTGCGTGCGTGCGTGCGTGCGTGCGTGCGTGTGTGCGTGCGTGCGTTGTTGCATCCCCTCTACACTCGGCCACACTGTGACTAAAGCCAGCCTCCCTCGGGGCATACAGGGCTATGATTGGACAGATCTATGCTCCGCAGATTGACTGACACCGGGGGAGATCTTTATCGAAAGCACATGTCTGCTTTCACCTGCAGGCACACTGACAGGCTAAAGGTCAAATCCATTCACTTCAATGCGAGCGGGGAGGGCCATTCATCTGACTCGCACCTCACACGGTTTCCATTTCCCCGCACACATCGGCTAAACATGTTAGGAAGAGAGATAATCGGTGGGTTATGGGAGGGTTAACCAATGAGGCGCTGGGTCAGGACTCAGGAGTACAAACCAAGGGCAAGAAAAATGGTACAGTCAAATGGACGGGGCATATTAAGTAAAGGCAACTGACATCAGTCATTTGTGATTTCAGTTTTCCCACAGCTAATGTCTGAGCCGTTGGATTACAGGAAGTAGGCAGTGTTCTAAGGAAGCAAACTCGCCATATCCCTCCTAGTACGAGGGCACACACACACACACACACACACACACAAACGCAGACACAGACACTAGGGCCGATATTGCATACTCTTGTAATTGCTGTTCATCATCTTGGCCTATACCTTCCTGCCTACATGTTGAACTGCAGATAATATTGCAGATAAGCTGTTCACACGCACTGCGTGCCTCGAGGCAGTTAGCTGAACACTGTCTCCAGCCGCAAGCGGTGCTCTTATGAACTCATAATACAGTATGAACTCAAATTCATCCTGGAAGTTCTGTCAGATTGCCTTTGTTTCTTAACGTACAGTATGATTGATTATTTTGATTGTGTTTAACTTACTTAAATTATACCTAATTAATTATTATTATTATAATTCATTATTGTCTTATCGAAACCCAATATTTTACTATGGACTATAATATCTGTAACTACATTATAGATATTGACAAGGCTCAAGTGTGCAGTCTGAGTAAAATCCTTCATATACCAACAATACAGCAGAGGAATCTTTTTTTCAAGATTTTCGCTATTTTTGACATTTCTGAGAACAAGATTTCCTTCCAATTAGAAACATTAAACCATGCGAAGAGGGATTTGGGTATTAATCTTCATTGATTTATCTCACCGTGTTCGTAACAAGTATTAGAAGGACGCAGACGTGGAATTGCCGTATTGGCATGTTTAACGAAAGAAAGTTAATTCATGACTGGTGTAAAAATAGATATAAATGACACCTTTACAGGTAACTTGCAACACAAAGGGTAAAAACCATGTGACAGAACCTTATTGGTGCTCTCTAGGAGTTAAACCATACTTGCCATTCAACTTGCCTGACCATAATGTTGAAAATAAAAGCTTTCTCTGTTCACAGTATTTGGATACCATAAGGGCTCCAAGGCAGAAAATCACCACCAACCCACCCCAAAATAAGTGAACTAGAGTCCAAACCCAAGTATGCCCAAGGCATTGGGAATTGTCAGACTTGCATAGCGCATGATATTAAGGATAATTGCTGAGTTGAGCAAATCACCAAAACGACACATGATTGAGGATATGCCAACATTTGCCAATGTTGGAACAGTCTGACTACACAGACAGTGACTGTTACACTACATTACCAGAACTAAATCGGTGTCACTGAAGCTCAATGCTGCAACATACTGTAATAGAGAAATATTGTGGGCCCCTCTATCAGTATCGGGACACTCAGGCAGATGAGTATTCAGCATGTAATATTGGAATATAAACAATACTAAGCCTACTACAGTTTTGCTACGCTTACAAATCATTTTGCAAACAACTTTGACCCAAACTCACTGCATGAAATATTAGAACAGTAAAGTCCCTGGCCATGGGCAGGCTACACTGAGTCTCAGTAATGACACACATGATCTCAACCACAAATGGAGAAACAGACTGCAGAGAGAAAGTGCGGCCTAGATTGGCTATCAGTAAAAGACTATTTTAAAGCAGCACTAGGCAGAAATATGAAATCGGATCGAAAAAATGTGAAATCCGAGACAGCTTTCTAGAGTAAGAAGAGGACACATTTCAAGATATGTGGTCATTGTTGCTATGACCACAATTATGTTAATATAGTATGCTCACTATGCTGTATGTTCATATGTCATCATAATGGAGAGATAGTTTGTCTTATTTTTCCACAATTCTGAAATTGACAGAACTCTCACAGATTCTATACTACCGGTACATACAGTATGTACAATTGTCCTCCTTTCACTCAGAACCAAAATTCTAAAGTGTAGGATTAACGGCTTTGGAGAAAGCAAGATCAGAGTGGGACATGGTACTCATCAAGATAACTTATCTGTCTATGTCTCTCTTTCTCTCCTTGCAGAGCTTTCCTGATTGGTTAGTGACTAGAGGGTGCGTTGAGATTTCTTTTAAAGGCTGGTTAAGGGCCCTGGAGCAGCCGCAGAGCAGAGACCAGATTATTTCTCAGAGCATTTGATTTATTGTTAGCAGCCGGAATGTAATAAAGAAACTAACCAGTGAATACAATATTCTATTACTGTAAAATATCAGGTAACCTAACTGTGTATTAGGGTCTACATTGGCTGCACTGACAATCCGTCCGTCCTGATTTTTACCTCCAAAGGCGAGGCGGAATAATAGGGCACTTACACACAACCTGCACACCGTAGCTGGGTTCCATTGATTATAGTGGCATCGTAACGTCGCGGAGCCAATTCCGTCCCCAGTGTAACCCGGCCCTTACTACAGTCTCCTTATTTAGGTCCATTTTGCTTACATACACTACAGTGTAGTGTATTTGTAATTATTGATTTGTAATTTGTAATTATTGATTTGTAATTATTAGCTACTGTACATTGTACACTTCCTGAACAACACCTGGTTTGTAACGATGAAGCCTTTAGCTGCATATACTGTACCTCCAAAGTCCAAATGCCACTGGTTCCACCAATAAGATGCGCACGGCTTAAGTAGAGATCGCTTTATTCCATGTTAATCGAGCAAAATGCTCCCTCCCTGACCACAGTTCTCAATAATTGCGCTCAATAATTCTGATCCCTGGATATGGCGCATTGCCTACACCTCACAAGAGGAACTACAGTTTGTCCAGGGTTTTAAACTTGACTTGTTTCTCTGGCAACAAACACAACATCACTGACTGTTGACCTGGATGTAACATCATACACAAGAGACAAGACACACAACTACATATCTGTACTTTAGTAAACTATTTGTCTATAATTCACGCCACAGCGCCACTACATTTCAAAGACTTTTGACTCCACTCCACTTCTACTTAAGCACTATTTCAAATATAGTGATTAGCAGATCTATTGACAATAGAGTTGATTGAATCAGGCAGCCATGGTGCCTGCTGTAACTTCTCTGTCGAGCTTGGGCAGCCAATCGCAGTCCTGGATATACGGCGCGTCAAGTATAGATATACTTGCTATACACTTTGTCAGCTTGTTCTTTTATGTCATGACTCATGATCTAGTAATTGCTTTAAGACACGTCCATTTGGAAATCAGTTGGCTGTTCATTGCAGCGAGGAAGTCTTCATTACAAACATTTCTAATTTGATTAGCTTACTACCTTAATTTGCACCAGACCTGCCAAATCACACAGACTGTGGGCTTCCTTTCTTTAATATCCAATTTGATCGACTGATCATAACGTTACAGCCAATCGCTTTGATTATGTTTATGCCGTTATCGTCACAACACCAAAGGGTCAAGACGGTTTTAGCGTTGTCCCTGCGGTGTGATATGTTTTGTTGCACGTTGACCCACATTGATCCACGTAGTGATTCAACGCATGGAATTCAATGGCCCAAACCACACCAAAGGTCGAGACAGTTTTAGCGTTAACTCCTTGCAACCGTTTGGACCCAAAGGAGTTGCATGTGACCCTTTGGTGTGGTTAGGGCTTTAGTCTGAAGCTGTTTGTTGACATTCGATGCCGCAGGGTGTTGGAATGACATGGTAATCTATGTACAGATGCAATCACTGCTCTTGAAAAAGAGGATGAGACTACTGTGCTCAAAATATACCCAAAATAGAGGGGGGGCTCTCTCTCTCTCTCTCTTGCTGGAATGTCGCTGTCTTTGATGCCCCTCCCTAGTTCAGGTGATGTTAACCTCTCTTTTGTAGTTGAGGAGAGAGGAGGGGAGGCAGCAGACTTACTGTGTGAGTGTATGTGCATGTGCGTGTGTGTGTGTGTGTGTGTGTGTGTGTGTGTGTGTGTGTGTGTGTGTGTGTGTGTGTGTGTGTGTGTGTGTGTGTGTGTGTGTGTGTGCATGTGCGTGTGTGTGTGTGTGTGTGTGTGTGTGTGTGTGTGTGTGTGTGTGTGCGACACGCATGCACATGTGCATTCAATCATTCAGAAGTGTTTTCGTGTGTGTGTGTTATTTCTTGTACAGACAGACCACGGCAGGCAGACTACTGTCAGGAGGTGAAGGGGTTAAGTAAGTAAGCAGCACATGTTAGCGTGTCACTTAGCGTGTTAGCGTGCAGAGAAAGGAGGCTGTCACTTTGCGCTGGGGAACGATAAGGAAGCAGCATACCGGTGGGCGGGCGGGTCTGTCTGCCAAGGTGCCAATCAGTCGGATATTGCTGCCAGGGGGACAGGCATATGTAGGCATACGTGACGTGTGTGTGTGTATAGTGTGTGTGTGTGTGTGTGTGTGTGTGTGTGTGTGTGTGTGTGTGTGTGTGTGTGTGTGTGTACTGTATGTGTGTTACACAGGGGTTTAGCTACTCCCTAGGAAGCTTGTTTTTTCCTGTCAACTAGCTTTGCACCTTAAATCTAAGTCAAGCAGATACACCAAGACCCCTCTGTCACTGAGATAGAGCCTATCTGATAACACACACACACACACACACACACACACACACACACACACACACACACACACACACCTCTACCATGTTGTTGATGGTGTATACTTTAAGCTGTCAGGTTCTTCTTGAATTAGAACTAGAGATGAGTCAAGTGTCTTAAACGATATGTTAAACCTGTTTCCTTTGGGGAGTGCACTAACAAAAGGAACAATGATGCAGGGCTTACCCTCTTTTTTCCAAATTTATATTTAGACATCTTGCCAGCCGGTCTGTAGACAGCAGGGCTTAAGCGATACCTGAGATAATTTAATTACATTAAACATATTAATGAGATCTCATTTGTTCGAAGATTACATTGCTGCATGGGATCTAAATATTAGACCATTAAATGAAGACTGTTACATTTTATTTATTTAATTTTATAGCGTTTTAAGTCATTTTAAGTGAAATGAAAATATTCATATATGAATATTCAATTCATATTCATATGGCTTCAAACCACTCGCCACAACTCAGCAGGTCATAGCGCCTCAGTCCTCTATGACCACTTCACCTCATAACGTTTTCAACAACCCCATTACAGCAATAGAAGACCAAAGAAAACAAAACAAAAAGTCAGTTTGTAATGGAAAGCTATAACGTTTGCTAGAGTTGTGGACGGTGTGTGTGCAATGTCGGGTCAGTTGCCACTGGGCCTGTTGACCCAGTGTCAATGTTTGTGTTTAATCTCGTATCTGTATATGTATGTTTACTTTGAGGCTACATAAAAAACACTGTATGACAAGAAACTGTATTGTGACGATTGTTATCAAATACCGTACCTGGAGCGACAGAGCTTTTGCCTTTGCTGCCCCAACCCTGCGGAATGCACATCCCCAAAACTCTCAGAGATGCTCCCACCCTCCAAACCTTCAAAACCGCCCTCAAATCAAACTCTTCAATATTGCTTTCCCCAGCTAACTCATTCCACTGTTTTTATCATTTTATTCCTGAACCGCACCATTGCAACTCCTTGCAACTGCCATTGGGGGTAATGGTTTCATGCAACTACTCGCAACTCCTTGAGTTGCAAGGAGTTGCATTGGTGTGGTTGACCTTAAAACTGTTTTGTCCCAAGGAGGCTGGTGTGGTTTGGGTTTTAGTGTTTTTCCCCTAATAATAGTTTTTATTTGTTGTTTCCTCTTGACCCCATGTAAAGCGTCTGTGAGATATTATTATCATTATCATTAAAAAAATCATATCAGGGCCAACTTGGCCAGTAGTCCGATTCCGGCAGTGTGCCGCGGGTTCGACTCCCGATCCCGACGGCCTTTACTGCATGTCACTCCCCCATCTCTCTCCCCCATTTCCTGTCATCCTACTGTCTGTCCCTCTATAAAAAATATAAAATAAAGGCGAAAGCCGAAAATAAAAATAAACATAAAAAAATAAAAATAAAATGAATATCACACTCACTCTGTCCGTACTGACTGTACTGGTAGCCGGCGGCCATGGAAGGGTCCACGCTGTAGCCGGACGTGCTGTATGTGGGCGGGCAGTAAGACTGGGAGGAGGGAAGGCTGTCCACCGTCTTGATGGAGGACTCTCCCGAGCGCTGGCTGCAGCTGGCCGAGATGCCGCTGGACGGAGAGTCCAGACCGCCATGGAGCGGCGAGATGGAGAAGTCATGCTGGGGCTGTGAGGGAACGCCGTTGGGGTTGCTCAGCATGCTCATCACCTGGAAGACGGAGAAACAAACGAGAAAGGTTGACTTAACCTGCATGGCCGGACTGAGCTACGGGTCCACGGCGGATGGACCGCTATAGGAACCAAATGTACCCTTAATGAACTTGACTTGACATCACTGCCTGCTGACCTGGATGTGACGTCATGCACTGAAGACACTGAACCCATAAAACCCAAAGATAGTGTGTGAACACCATCAACTGCATCCAAAATGTAACAGTGGTTTATAAATCACAAATGCGAATAATTCAGTTTAGTTTGAAAACAGGTGGTTTCTGGATGTCAGTGTTCAAAACATGGTTCAAGAAGCAGGAGGATTTGAACCCACAACCTTCAGATCATATAGAGTTTAGACGAAAGGCTCTATTTTCGTCCACGCTAAACCACTTATCAAAACATTTTTGAATAGTATAACTAGCCGATCTATATCGGCACGTTGTGAGCTTGCAGATTGGCTATTTTGGTATTCAAATATGTTTTTCAAAATGGTATATAGCATCTATCTTTAAAAAGTATATACTGTAGCACCACAACCATCAAAAGGACCACTGAAGAACCATTGAAGCACCAACAATTTGTTTTGTGTATGGAATATCGAAGCTCGCATGAAGTAAAAGTAAGCCTTGCCAAGCCAGGTGGCCCATATAGGGCAGGAGCCTATCTCCTGTTTCTGTAGCGTGCAGGTGGCTTCATGTACAAGTACACCCCCTGAACATGTCGCTAGTATGTCGCATGGACTTCGGGTCTCATTTTTACAGCCTTTGCTATGACCCGGCCAGGGAATCGAACCCCGACCTCCCAATCTCAGGGGGAACACTAACCACAAGGTCACTGAGCTGAAGCTGCTATTGGATGCCTTTATTCATGGAGCACCATCTCAGAAAAATAAAGCTTGTTCTAGAAAAGAAATCACTTTGTGATTGTGCAGTATTCGCGTTCTGTGTGAATGGACTCATGACACAAATAGGATATATTCATCCCGGCTGTGTTAACTTGGCATCGCCTTAAAAAGAATCGGACAAAACGGATTCAAACAACAGGAGAAAACACTCCCAAGTGGAGAAAGATAGAAAGGGGGGGCTGGGGGTTGTTTGGGGATCCCTTGGCACCAGCAGACACCTTGTGCCCCGGGCCCCCACTTTCATAACAAGCACTCTGGAACTGGTGTTTAATCTGCAAAACCCCGCCTCCCTCCCCCCACCCCCGCCCGCCGGGCCCCTGTCAGTCCGACCCCCAGCCCGGCTTCATGAATGATTCAGCTGTTTAACAGATCATGAAGAGCTCCCATTAGATGCCTCCAGAGATTAGAGCCACTGCTACGTCCTATTTGCTGTCAGAGTGGCTGCGAGAGGGCCTCGCCAGTCGGAAAGCTCGCTCTGCTAAAACCCACAATTGCTCCCAAGCCTAATTCCACAGTGTCATAATGATAGATACCGGTATACAAATATCTACAAGCTCATACCGGTAGTTCGGCTATTTTCGAGTGATGCACCTATACGCACGCACGCACGCACACACGCACACACGCACACACACACACACACACACACACACACACACACACACACACACACACACACACACACACACACACACACACACACACACACACACACACACACAACCCTAGCAGCCCAAACAAGCGGCCACTTCATGGAGTGGGAGCCTGGCTGCAACATGCGGTTTGCGTTGTGTGTCTCCTCATGGCCTTCGGCTCCCTCCCGCTCCTCTGCCACTATAAACCAATTAGCTGAGAAAGGAACTGCTTTGCACAATCAAGGCCATATGCACTGCAGCCCCCGTACCGTCTCTTCTTCTGCCGCCAAGTTGCCGGTGGCAGTGTGTGCTGCACACAGGTATCCGCCGCTAAACTGGCAGCCACTTCCATGAAGGAAAACACACAAACATTCACACACCCTTGGCATGTGGAAAATTTGCGCGCACACACGCACGCACACACGCACATGCACACACACACACACACACGCACACACACACACACACACACACACAATACAGTACATAGTACACACACACACACGCACACACAAATATACTAACTATAACTAGGAACTACTAACTTTTTAAAAGATGTCACACTTTTTTCTGCATCACCTCATGATGACCCCCCCCCCACCCCTCTAAATCTAAAACGTATTCATTGCTAATGACAGTTTTTCAGCTACAACTAAGACATTGTTTTATTAGGCCTATTTGCAGTGGGTTATGCAGTCGTATGGCAATATGTTATAGCAGAAAGGAAGAAAGGACAATGATCCATGTTGAAGAAAGAGACACAAGCAGGGAGTCGTGCTCGTGTCCTGAACTACAGCCAGAGGCCAGACAGACCATTTAAAAGGTGCTTCATTAGTGACCCCGGCAGCACTGATAACCCACCAGCATTTTTCCTTTCATCCGTTCACTGAATTAAATGCCGGCAGTTATCAGTGAGGTTCCAAATCCAGCACTGCCAATTAGCATTCACACTGCGTTTGCACAGCACACTTCCTCAACAAAGGCCATCCACTATTTACATGCTATTTTTTTCCTTTAAGGAAGTTCATCAAGGAGGCAATACTTTTTTCCTTTTTTCCCTCCTTTTCCTCTGAGATGAAGAGAAACTCTTCACTGAAGTAGGCCTATACCTGTAATCCGCTTTCTTCACCCCACTGCCGATTTCCCTTTAATTTGGGTTAATTTCCCTTCTTTCACCCCAGAAAGGGCATTAGCTGGTGTTTGTGAAGCATTTAAGACGGCCTTGAGTCCCTGCCACTCCCCAGGAGGGGGATTCACAATCACAGGGAAGGGAAAAAAAGAGTTTCACAGAGAGCGAGAAGAGAAGGCGAGAAAGAGTGAGAGAGAAAGTGTGAGAGGGGGAGAAGCTTGTGCCCATGCATGGACCCCGGGAGGTGTCAAATCCCAACGTGGGCGAGGAGGTGAGGGGGCTTCTGGGAGCCTGACATTTCTATTCAGGGCAGCGGGGAGGTGGCCTGTCACCACGGCGAGGGCCATTGTGCCCTCTGAAAGCGGGAATTATTCAAATCTTCATATTTAGCATAAACTCATTGACATCAATTAAAAGGCGCTTGCATGGCAAGGTTGAATATTTTGGGCTGGCACAGTAAGAGGCAGCGCCGGGGGTTCCTGTGTGTGGAACAACAACGGACACACATAGCTCCGTAATGGAGCGGAGGCACCGCTCAAAAACAACTAACCGTTCACACATATAGGCTCCCTAAATAATTTGAATTATTTACCAACAATCTAGGAGTGTTAAGGATTGCTCACTCCAATAATAAAAGCATCTACAAGTCCTAAAAGGCAGTTGGAACTTGAACATAGTTGGAACCCAATGTAGCCCCAGCTGCTACAACACGATGCCAACGTGGGCTCACAAAACACTGGCGACGTATAGTATACATGTGCACTTTGTATGTGTGCATGTGTGTGGTGGGTTTCTGTGTATGCAAACGAGGATGCAGGGGGTTGTTCATGTGGTCCAAAAGGCTTCATCATGAGCTATTATCTGCTGTCCTAAGAGTCAAACGAAGATGGCCGAACACTGCTCCAGCATCCCAACGTGATGCTCAGAGAAGAAGATTGGAGGGATTCAGGCGGAGAGAGGTTCCGAAACATTATTAACCACTAGAATAAAAAAAAATCACACCTGTGTGAAGTGAGGGGCACTGTTATCATCATACATCATGTTAATTGTTAATGGCAATTCAATCTTGTAGGACCGAATTAGACAACTTTCTCGTCCTCGTAAATGCTCCATTCATTGTCAATTGTGTAGGACAAAATACCGATTTGCTCAGACACAGGATATAAATTCTCCATTCATTGTCAATGGCATTTAATGTTTGTGTTAGGACACAAATCTACTATCCACTGTATAGCTGGATATAGGAGGGGCCCCCAAAAAAACTAATATTCTGGGATGAAAAAGAAATACAATATACGTATAAGACAGAAAGAATATAAGGGTTTCGACGCGCTGTGAGCTTGTGGTTAAAACAGAGAGACCTGTAATGCATGGTGCCACATCTTCCTCCACTTTAAACTCCTCAGACACAAACCCCACTCCCCCCTCTTCATCCTTTCAATCACCTCTCTCTCTCTCTCTCTCTCCCTCCCTCCCTCCGTCGCCTCCACCCTTCAGTCCTCTCAGAAGCTGTGTCTCCAGCATGACGGTGTCACTGGAGGAGTAGCGATAATAGAACACAGGACACAGTTGAAAGAACGTTGCCCTGAGGCGTACCGTCTTCCTCGACACACGCACATGCGCACACGCACATGCGCACGCGCACACGCACACACATGCGCACGCGCACACGCACACACACACACACACACACACACACACACAAACACACACACACACACACACACACACACACACACGAGGACAGATGCCTCTATAAATGATAACATAAAAAGTAATTAATTCTTTCTACTTCTAAGAAGTGGCGAGCCTGCGGCCACGCAGACGAAGAGGTGTGAAGTGTAAATGGATGCAGTGTGCATGCATTCAGATAAATACGTGCCGCCGTTTTTAATACAGACAGAATGACGGCCTTTCATGAACATCTAATTTCCTGAACTGTTCCAATTAAGCTCTGTTTTGTTTGCGGGAGAGTCAGGAGGAAGTCTCCATGTTGAGGAATAAAGCAACTCCACAAGCTCAGAGTCAGGAGGAAGTCTCCATGTTGAGGAATATCAACTCCACAAGCTGTCACACTGTGGCACAGCGTGATGCCATGACCGCTACACCTGGAGCAAAACGATAGTGGCCACTTCCTGTATGGTGGCGATGCTCCCTGCCGACACCTGGGGTCTTAACATTCAAATGAGGTGCACTATATGCATTATGTAGAAGACCGTGGCATATCTTCCGATATTGGTGACCTATGTGCAACCCAGATTCGTCAATAAATTAATTTCACTCCTATGCCACCAAAATGTGGAACGCCCTAACATGCGAATCCCTTGACTCCTTCAAAGGGCACTTACGGACGGCTGCAATTCGAAACTGGTCCCCATAAAATCTGAAATTTTAGTTTATATTTATATATATTATATTTAGTTGTGCTTGAAATGTACTGTAATTCTGCAAACTGTTAATAAATACTTCAATCAATCAATCAATTTCTCTGTGGCACTACCATCAAATGTAGTAACTACCATCAAATGTAGTAACCATTTAACAAGTTCACTCACAGAATCCACTTTTTTGGCATTTGTTCATGTGCAAAATATGTCGATTTTGAATCCTGTTCAGCTAAACAGTTTCCATAGCTTAATTTTTTTATTCCAGTAGTATAACTTTTTGTTTGTTTTTTGTTTGTTCTGGAACTCGTAACATTTATAATCTGTCCTCTAATAAAATCCTTAAATGCTTCCCACCTTATAGTTGCCGATGTTTCATCCGTATTTGTAGCAAAATAGGTGTCTATTTGTTCTTCCAGAAATGTTATCAGCTCAGGGTTCTGGAGCCATCTCTGCTCAAACCTCCACTTAGGGGGGTCTCATCCGACCTGGGTCTACATAAATCAAACTATTAGGAGCATGATCTGAAATTAGGATACTATCATACATAACAGTCTTAAGTCTATTTACAAGACTTGCAGAAACCAGAAATAAATCAATTCTACTGTACGTTTTGTATGTACTAGAATAGCATGAATATGCAGATACACCAGGGTTTCTATCTCTCCATATGTCTCTAAGATTTAAGTCTTTGTAAAACTGGTGAATAACTTCCCTACTTTTAGAGTGAGTCTTGTCTGAGTGAGTGGATCTATCTTCAGTAGGATTAGGGGTCACATTCCAGTCCCTCGCTATCAGATAATGACCCCCAAGAGATGTCAATAATAGAAATAACTTACTGAAAAACTTTGGGTCATCATTGTTTGGTGCGTAGATATTTACCAAAATAAGACACTCTGCAAAAAGATTACCTTGAATTATCAAATATCGCCCCATTTTGTCGGCAATTACCTTAGTAACATTAAATGGGATAGATTTGTGTATAAGAGTCATGACCCCTCTAGCCTGGGAAGTGAAAGGTGCCGAAAACACCTCCCCTCGCCATCTTTTCCTAATCCTAGTGTCCTCATTCAGTATCAAATGTGTTTCCTGGAGAAAGACAATATTCGAGTGGATATCTTTTAACCTCCCCATCACCTGCTTAACCTTTTTGATTTTTTGTAAACCCCTACAGTTCCATGAAGTGAATTTAACCTCCAATTCTCTAGCCATAATCACATATCTCAAAAGATTTTTCTGAACCTGTTCAGCTAAACAGTTAGGTTTCAGGTCCATCGATCAGAGAGCGCAGAAGCAAGAGATAAAGATGATTTGATCTATATAAAACAAACATTAGCAGACCCAGTGCAACTGTTTTCTTTGTGGCAGTACTAATGAGACATTGATGGCTCAAGAGAAGAGAACTACACATCACCATATGTCTTTGATGCATATTTCTCAGCCACTACTGCTGCATCATGGCCCCCTTCTCCACAAGGATCTATTTGTAAAGCAAAAGCACTAGTGGAGGACATTCACAGAATAGCTGTTGAGTAAATTTGCATGTGAAGGAATAAGACTTTACTGTATATCCAAGAGACATAAAATGAGGGACAAATTAGAACGGGATTAAATTATATTTCCCTATAAAAAAAATCCATGGCGGGGATGAGTGGAGGAAGGACAAAGGGATACAGCACAAAATAAAAAGCATGCATTGCATACACACGCACACATTTACAAGTGCGCGTGCATGTGTTGTGCATGCACATACACACACTGTGGAAGTGAGTGGATTAAGACTTCCCGGTTCTCTGTATTTAGAAGCTGTCCTGAAATGTCTCCAGGTAGCAGGCTGGCGATGGTAGATGAGAAGACGGCATCCGGAATGGGTCGGGGGTTATCTCAAGGAAGCCACGCATGACACTATCTCCCACAATCGCTCACCCACCTCACCGGGCCATAAGAGGACCCTCTCACCTTTCACTCACAGTTGCCCAGTAGGACCTAAGATAAAATACTTGAATCAAACGCATTTATACGTAATTTATCTGCGATCCACGGACCAATATCCAACCAATAAGTGACTTTTTCCCCCTCCCATTGTCTTTTATCCTGTATGCTTAAGTCCACAAAAATAGCAGGTCGACGTAGCATAGATTGTCTATTTTGGCAGTATAAATCAGGCTATAGGCTTGTGGAGTCAGGCCAGTAAGTGGCCAATTGCACAAAGACAACATTGCTCGCATAGACAAAACTAAGCCCACGTCAGAATCTCTGGTGTCGTGCTCAATCCATCAACACTTCCATTGAAACTGGAGATGCAAGGCGTTAATTGCCATACACAGCGATACTGAACGGAGAGTATCTGATGCAATCAGAGGTAATTATGAGATCAGCTAATGCCATTCTACCAGCAGCAGATGTAGTTTTGTCAGAGGCAATAATCCAGAAAATCCGAACTCCCTCTTTACTGGCAGAAAGAAAATGAATCCAATGCAACGTTACGAAGAAGGCATGTTTAGATATATAGTTAAAGCAGCAGCAACAAACCAACTTCGCAAACTTACAGTCCTGAAAGACAAATACATTGTGTCATGTGAGGTGTGCTAAATGGAGGGACATGTGACAGTGACCGTAAAATACCTTTGATGTCTTCAAAATGTAGAGCTGCACTAACTATAAACCCATGGGAGACAATTGGTCATATCTTAGGACTCGCAAATGATGACCTTTTCCACCTTGTGTGTGGACCACACCAAAGGCTCAAGACGGTTTTAGCGTTAACTCCTTGCAACCGTTTGGACCCAAGGAGTTGCATGGTGACCCTTTGGTGTGGTTAGGGCTTTAGATGCTCCAAGTTACAGTAAGTTTCAGTCATTCTTAGATACAGAGACCTAAGTATTATGTGTATTCGCAGTACAGAGGCGAAGTGGATACTGGCAATGATCTTCGACTGGCTATGTTATGGCTGTGCCGTGCGGGGAATTCATTACGAGATTCAAACGGACTGGACTGGTAGTTTATAAAGGTCTTGATCACTTACATCCTGAGAATTGATTGTCATTACAGAGCGATGAAAAAGAGCAGAATGGAGCTCCCACTACAAAAGAGCTTAGGTGTTGTTTTAATTAACGGTTTTACTGTGTGGGCTAAGATGACACCATGGTTCTTTCTTGCATTCGTGCATCCCCTGTCTCCATCTTGTCCATCTCTCTGTCTTGATAAACGCAGACCTGCCCTGCCCTCTGCTCGCCACCCTCTGAATCTCATCAAAATCCATCATGTATATATTGATAGAATGTGGGATTTATTTTCCCGTTTCCAGACCGCCTTGCTAATATTCCTTTCCCCCCTTCTCATCAAAATGAGGATTCGGCTGGGCGAGGGGCCCTCATCTCGGCACACTAAGTGGCTATTTCCAAAATAAAAGCCAGTGCATCAATTCAATTAGCAGATTTGGTCATGGTGGGTGCAGGGGAAGCGTCCCTGACTCTTATTTTCCCCTTCACTTCATCCTCCTCTGTTTTCCCATCCTGTGTCTCACCTCTTTCCATTTGCCTCTCTGTCTCTCTCTCTCTCTCTCTCTCTCTCTCTTCCCTTTCTTATTCTCAAAGTCATTACACCAAATTGTCTTCTCTTTGTGAGGAACCTCGTACAGACGCACAGGCTAATGTATACTTCATCGCACAACCATATCAGTTAACATGCTTTCAACCTAAAAATGGTGTTGAGGCAAATTGTTTCATTTTCAGACAGACAGACAGACAGACAGACAGACAGACAGACAGACAGACAGACAGACAGACAGACTCGAACCATTTAGCTTCTGGTTAGTCTAATTTCCCAACTCTCCATAGTTTCGGAAGTTTCGGAACAGAGAGAGAGACTCTGGGAGAGAGAGAGAGAGAGAGAGAGAGAGAGAGAGAGAGGAGAGAGAAAGAGAGAGGGGGGAAGGGTGGGGGGTTGCAGCATGTCTGGATACCTTTAATTGATTCAAATTAGGCGCTTGATTGGTGGTGACAGGAACTGGGCGACAACACGGTTGGCCCAGATGATGCCGATTAGCACGCAGCCAAACAAGCTGTCGTCTTCTCGCATGGCGTTAGCCGAGAGAGACAGCAGACATATGGCCGACACGGCTCACTGTGATCAACGAGCTGGGGCCACAGGCATGTCCCCGCGAGGACACGAGGACACGAGGATGGACATTTGAGTATTTGGATCTGTCTACTTTCCCCCCTCCTTTTGTCCCATACTGTACATGTTTTTCCCTTTTTTACTTTCTTTAACTGTATGATGATTTCCTGTGTATATTTGTCCACCTTTAAATGTTCTGATGAATTGAAAATGGAGTCCTAGTGCTTTTCATGGTTTCGTCCTCGTAGCATGCATGCAGTTTTTGTATTGACTTGTGCTTTCGTTTGAAATGTATCCATTCTATACTCACTGTGAAACATTTTCAATCAATCAAATAATCAATCAATCAATTAATCACTAGAGAGATGCACACAGAGATAGCACGGGAAAATTAAGCCTCATTTGTACTTCGTTGAACAGCAGCTACAAGCTCACAATCCCTCGTGAGCTTGCAGATCCGCTATTTTTGGCATGCGACAATGTCCTATGACAGATTATAAATTACACAGAGGTTTCAGTGAAATAGCTTTATGGGATGACTGCTTATGTAGATTCTAACTTTTAACATCAGCTCGCTGAGCTGAGCTGCACTGGCAGCTCAATCAGCTGTGTAATGCATAACTGTGACATTATAATTAGTTACTGACTCAAGACCTGCACCATGCAGCCTCTATTTCCAACCAAACATCTCCCTGCGTGGTTGTTGGCGGAACCGACCGTGATGCAGTGATGTGTAGTTTTTTGATTTGCTTTGTTTCGTTTCGAGCTCTCACAACAAACTATTTACAAAACTCCTTTCGCGAGCGCAGAGGGAAGCAGCTGAGGCGAGCGAAGGAGGGAGAGATGAAGGAGTGGAGTGGGATAGAGAAGGGAGGGGTGGCGCTGTGTGTTTGCTGAACGCAGCGGGGAGCCACTCCGCTGAAGAATGTCAGGTCAAATAGTTCTTGACAGTGCTAATATCTGTCACCTCCGAGCCATAATGACATGTAAATAAACAGAGGAATGACTCTCAGCTGGAGAGAGAGGCACAGGGCCGCTGACAGCATGAGCCAGCTGGGGACCTGACGAGAGAGAGAGCGGGAGAGAGAGAGAGAGAGAGAGAGAGAGAGAGAGAGAGAGAGAGAGACGGAGAGAGGGAACATAGAAGCGAGATTTACACAGTAAAATCTGCAGTAAGTCTTGTTCTGTTTTTGTGTTAAAAGTAGCTCTATATTGGCAATCATAGTAATAGTAATCATAAAAGGTATTCATAACCCTCTCTCCAGCTCTTTACATTTTCGAGTGGGGATACCATATTCATCCTATCAATGAGAACATACAGGATACCCACAGGAATGCTTTCTATTGGAATATACTGTATTCTTCTTATATCTTCAACCTTTTAATAATACATTTTGTTTTAACCAAAACATATTACTTATAGTCACAGATTTCATTTAACTTTGAGAGTAACTGTATATGGAAACATTTGGTTCCACAATCTGAGACAGTCAGGATTTTCTGTTTATTATAGACTCAAATGCTGTAATAAGGTTTCTGACAATATCAGTCCAAACCAAAACTCGGAGGGCGTAATGGAACGTCCATTACGCCGTTTCAAGTGTCACAAAACTCAACGGGATAGAAATATCACACGTAGATTTTAGAACCCGCCGAATCGAATTCAACACCTATACCCACCCCATGTGTTTTTCCGCCTTCAAATAAATCACGGTCCCCCCTAGTGTCAGAACAGTATCTGGAACCAAGAGGGAGCACATGGACCCCCTCCTCAACCCCGTGAACCCTGTACGACTGCCATGGGGTTCACGAGGGTGGCCCAGTCCAGACTCCACATGACCTCCTGGACCTCTGAGATTTGCTTTGAACTCTAGGTTCAGCCCAGACGGACACACACATGCACCCTTCACACACACAGCTTTGAATGTGGTGCATTGTTAAGGGAAAGTAAAAGGAGAAGGAGCATTTCTGGTCTCTCCAGGGCGGACGGGAGTTACCGACCGACTACGGCAGTCTGTATTTTATTTTGGATCTTGCCCTCTCTCGGTCCCTGGGGGGGGGGGGCTTCACCAAGCAGATGGCTGCTCAGATGGAGCACATTCACACACTGACAGCAGAAGAAACTAAAAGCCAACCTGCTCATCGGGAGTAGTAGTTAATGGTTCAGTGTCTTGCTCAAGGACACTTTGAACAGCCAGGAGGAGACAAATGAGTCGAATGAGTCACAGATACTCATATGGGAAGCTTTCACAAAACATTATGCAACTGTTAAAAGTGTTAATTTAAATATAGGAGTGGACAAATTGACCTGAAGTCCCCATATAAGTTTCCATGATCTCCACTGGCTTGCATTGTAATTATTGTTATATTGTCCCTTCAGTGCAGTATAGCAACTTATCAGACCATTTGCGGGTGGAAGCAATCCAAACCAAACCAAAGCTTGCAGTCGGGTGAACCCTAAACCCCTGCATATATATTCATAAATGCATATACTGTGCTGTGGTTTGGGATTTAATAATACTCCTATAACATTTGATGGTCAGGGTATCAATTCACATCATTCTTTCCGATATGATGGCCATTGTTCCCTCCCTTGAGAGTAAAGGCAGGAGAAAAAGCTCTTAAATAATAAAGAACTTGAGGAATATAGAAGATAATAACTGATAGATTGAATTTCTTCTCTGAAAATCCCGCAAGCACACATTAATTTCCTTCAAAAGCCCTTATGGAAAAGGCACGTGTTGTATGAGAGTGCACAGTCAAATCCTTAGTGTTAATTTATCTATATGTAACAAATGCAACCATGATGGACTCTTAAGGGTCCATTTGGTTACATTTGTGGTGGTCTAGTGCGCTGGCGCCCTCAGATTGCATGCAGTGGTCCATCCTCACTTAAATCCTCATCTTCCAGGATTTACAGAAAGTCATATTGGCTGCCTCCGTGAGATAAATGTAAATCGCATTCCGTTATATTTGGCTATTTATCGGGGAAACGCAACAACTCCCCCATTGGCTGCTGGAGGGGTGAAGCATCTCTCGCCCCGCACAAAAGCGGCCTTGCATTTAAATAGAGTTTTGATTTTTCCGCCCCGGACCCTTTCATCTGGCAGGGCGGAATGGAGAGAGATGGAGAGAGAGAGAGAGAGAGAGAGAGAGAGAGAGAGAGAGAGAGAGGGAGAGAGAAAGAGAGAGGCCACAGATGGAGAGAGGGAATTATATGGAAAAGCAGTGGAAGGGGAGGTGAGGAGAACATAGTAGGGAGAGAAAGTAAAAAAGAGAAAAAAAGCCAGGATATGAATCAAATAGTCAATAACATAGTGTATTCATTTCCTGTGGTGGAGTCTGCCATGCCCAACCTGTGGGAGGTGCTCCTCAGGATAGCTTGCACTCTCAACCAAAAAGTTCCATTACCAGAGTGACATGCAGAACCAAAAGTTCCATTACCAGAGTGACATGCAGAACCAAAAGTTCCATTACCAGAGTGACATGCAGAACCAAAAGTTCCATTACCAGAGTGACATGCAGAACGCCAGTCGCTACAAACAATAGAATAATGCATTTTGTCAATACAAATTTCAACCCAATCAATCAATCAAGCAATCAATCAAAATCATCTGAATTCTGGGGTGAATGTACAGTGAAAATATAGGCAATCTGTAGATCGTCTATTTTCAGTGAAGAGAGTTGGTGTAGACTAGAGCGTAATACTTGAGGATCTAGAATAGAGCCCTGGGGGACCCCAGGGCTGTATAGGGTTTAAGTGTATAGGGTTTAAGTGGTTTAAGTGGTTAATTTCCACTGCTGCTGAGGTACACAGTAAAGTCCTCAGAGTTAATTTATCCATTTGAAACTCTGAGTGTATACAGTAACCAAATGGACCTGTAAGAGTCAATTTGGTTCCATTTGTACCAATTTGTTCCGGATGTTACATGTGTACAGTGGCAGGTGCAACACATAATGTATAGACTTATGTCTTTAGGCTTTGCTCTACTGAGGACTGAGGACACTCAGCTTTCATTGCTCAAACTGGGAAACTGTAGAACCAATCTTATGGTAGTCCTTCACATTGATTGAGGCGGTGATATTATTCATTTTCAAAGCTTTGGGAATAGGTTTATATTATAGCGGCCATTCTCGCCGATGTATAGCAACTACCTTAGATTTAGAAATGTCCTGCAGACAGGCGGAGATCTCTCATCATCCGCACATCAACGCAGCACTATTTTAAACAAAGAGGTAAAAACATGGATTTAAATCTATTCCATCAGTGTTGGATATTTAAATTCCCCATGCAGGCTCTCGGAAGCTCTCCCAGAACAGGTTGTGTTTTATTTATTTTTCCTTTATTTATTTTCTTCATTCCTGCCACAGTGTCAGTATTACGGGTGCCTTCCAATTAACAAGTATCACCCCCTCCTCTCCCCACTATAACCTCCGTACTCCATCCCCTCTCTCTCTCTCTCTCTCTCTAAGTAGTAAGGGGAGGCAAAGTAAATAATATGTGCTCATCCTTTGATTAGTTGACACAGGAGCGTGCCAGCTGACAGCGTGCCCCGGACGATTGGTTGGGGGGGGGGGGGGCTTTAATACCCTTGAGTTTTAAGAGCGCCTGAGGAGAGCACATTATAAGAGCACAACAATCATTGACATTCAGGTGCGTGGTGTCATGTAGAAAGGGGGCAGAGGGAGTTTTGGGGCAGAGGGAAGGAGGGGCAACCAGGGGAGGTAGGGTTTGAGGGGGGGAGTAATGGGGGAGTTGGGGCAATGGATGTGGAGGATGAAGGCGGGATGATCGAAAGAGAACGCGGAGAGCAGCCAAATCTCTTGTTGTCTCTCTTTCCTCTCTCTCTCTCCTCCTGCATATTTTTGGCAAACCCCTCACTCTTTAAACGTAATTCATCTCTCATTTGCTTATTTATAAAATAGAAAAATAGAAAAATACAAAAAATAAGTGTGACGTGGAAGTACAGTAGTGGTGTGTGTTTCCCGTTGAAGGGTGTTTGGAGTGCTCACCCTCCTCTCCCTCTCTCCCCCCTTCCCCCCCATCCTCAACCCCCACCCCCTTATCTCGGTCCGACAGTTGTCAGGAATCACTAGCGGACGCCTGAGCTAGCGCTCGCTGAGCGGCAGGCAGGCAGGCAGGCAGGGCCTGGGGATGTGGATCAAAGGGAGAGAGTCGGGGAGCGCCACAGCGAGCTCTGATCCCCCCCCTTCCATCTCCTCCCCTCTCCTCCCCACACCCCCCCCCCCCCCCCCTCACCACTCACTGAATACCCAGGCTATCCACTCGTTGTCTCTTTCTCCCCTCTCTCCTTCCTTCTCATGCTCCTGGCCTCACTGTATACAATCCTCAGTGCATATACTGTATATACTAGGGAAACGTTGACAAATTTGATGTTTTCTGTTTAAAATCCTATTCTTCTGATGAGATCAATAAACCCGTCCTGTGGCCCAAAAGAATGCCTTATGTCTTCTGTGAATTTTTCCACGAAATGTCGAAATAATGACGTCAAACATACACATTCAGGGCGCCCGCTGTGCCTAGTGGTCCAGGCCCATGCCATATAGGCTCTGACCTGGCAGCATGGCGCGTGTTCGAGTCCCGTTCATGACGACCTTTGCTGCATGTCTCTCCCCTTCTCCCCTCTCCCTCCTTCCTGTCAATCTCCACTTGGAACTATCAATAAAAAAAACATATACATTCTGCATGCCCCATGATATGAAACGACGCGCCGAGGCGCCTTACATCATCGCTTTGCAACATTTCGCAAATTGGTTATTGATTTGGTAAGAATAATGGGATTGATGTTGATGTTAAATTAGTTTTTCTTTATTTAAGTCTATACATCCCTCCCTCCCCATCTAGTCTATGGTGAGAGAGCTCCATCCATTAAGAAACTCTGAAGATCTTCAGGTGATGTTTCTTTAATAAAATGTACAACATTGCAAAAGCCTGAGAGTGACGTTTTACTACTTCTTGTTCTACGTCTTTTGGGTGTCCTCCTGTTTTGTTTCTCTCTTTTCAGCAGCAGGTTCTCATGTCCTTCTGACAGATATAGGGATTAGCGGCCCGACATCACCCTCCTGCCTTAACTATTCCTTATGCAGACATACGATAACCCAAAGGACGTTTCTCGCCCTGGTTAAAAAATGGCCAAATAGATTTACGGAGATGTCATCTATAGAAAAGCTGCTCCTTTCTGTCCTCAAGCCCTTGGATGCAGTTTATCACTCTGCTCTGCCATTTGGAAATAAACATTGGTATCTGTTTTTTTGTAAAGCAATTGATGGGACTTTACTGTTATATTGTAACTATGATTATTAAAACTCTGATGGATTGGAATCCTGTAACGTCCCCCAACCACGTGGAATGATAGCTTAAATTAAAGATCTGCTCTTCCATTACATACGGTCAATTTAAATCTTTCATTGCAAACTTACCGCCAAGTGTCTGCAACTGTTTTTAAACATGTATTTCACACAACGAGGGAAAATGTTGCTGTTCTGTTTTGTTGAATGAATGAATTTGTGTAAGTGTGTTTTTGCATAGAGAAATATAGCTTCATTTGATGAGGCAGGGTTGTAAGAGCGTTGTGCACTCTCAAGAGTTAAATTATTAAAATGCCTGGTCAGTGGTCATGCAAGGGACAACAGGCCTGTATAGCTCTGTCCTCTGCCTCGGCGTCGGTGTGTTCTGTGTTCATATTGTCACATGTCCCTTCCACTCAGTAAGACACAGAATTGGCTGCACACTCACTCGCTCTCACTCGCTCCCCACATGAAAGTCGGGGGGTGGGGGTGGGGGGGGGTCTAATTCTTTTCGCATTAAATTTTTATGGGAGGAGGCAACAAAATGGCTGGTGTGAATTAGATTCCAAATGCAATATGCCAGTTTCAAATTGAATTATTGCCTGTCACGCACGCGGCACACACGTCTTTCCTATTTTGAAGTGCGGGATCTGCAGTAAAATTCCTCCGACATTGTTATCTCATGTAAATGCTTGCGGGAACATGATGAAAGGGTCAACGGCAGTGAACCCCACAATGTTGACGCTATTTCAAAAAAATATATATAATAATAGGCAGCGAATACAATATCCACTAAAAACACGCAGCATTCACTCCCAAAATGTATCTTTCATATACAGTATACATTCCAGCTTATGAATGAATATTGGTTTCTATATCAAATGGATTTGCTGAGGCAGTGTTCCTCGTATTTGATGGGATTTCTTATTCTGTGATGAAGTATATGTTTCTTCTCTGTCAAAACACATAGAAATGAATGGATGCTGGAAGAAGCTCTCTCTTACAGTATAAGCTAGGCTATATACTGTACCATGCAGTGTGCCTTCCAGCTGGATGGCTGCCGACATGTACTTAAACACCAGACTGTATAAAGTATTGTCTGAAAGCTCATAAAACAAGTAAGTAATTTTTTTATTTTGAGTACACCTGCAGCTCGGAAGGTTTTGAGGATTTACAACTAGTAAAACACAAGACAAAATAATGGGTTGGCTGTATATGTTGCACTATACCGTACTGATTTAAACACGTCAGTAGGTTCTGCTTGGAATTCTACTTGTATAGCACTTGGTATTTAGAATAATATATCATTACATAATGTGCTTTCATTTCATTGCATAGCTTCAAGTTGTGCCAGTCAACTGGTGTTTTAATTGAATGGAAGTTTGCAGTATTAGTCATGTGTTTCTTTTACCTACAGATAATCGATGTTTAACTTGACATGAATATATACTGACTGAGGAATCAGAACCACCACCATGTGGTGATTGAACAAAACAAGTAAACGACATAAGGATATGCATGGGACCCATTATCCAAACTCAATCTTGGTTGGTTTCCACATAATCAAGTGTAAATCCTATTAACACAAAGGCACATTCCACCGAAGATTTGAATCAAAACACTAATGAGGCCTGTAAAATGTACATATATAAGTAATCACGCTGGATGTTATAAATATACAAGTTAAAATAAATTGTCATTCCTCACTTTAATTTAAATGTCTCGTTGCACATGAAAGTGAATGCATACACATATAGTGCACGAACACACGCAGCCACGCACATAATCCAAAGTGATTGGAAACCCAATTATATATATATATATATATATATATATATATATATATATATATATATATATATATATATATCAGCTATTTATATAAGTGCATATAGAACAGTGTGTGCATTTTGTCGGCCACAATGGAGAGTATAGGGTTGTGTCAGTGTGGCTACTATAGGCTAGTCCTTTTTGGGGGAAAGACCAGGAAATGATTGTGTATGTTAAGAGGTAAAGGATAGGTGAAGTGATGGAGAGGTGGAGACGCTGGAACACTTTGGTAAAGGTTTGTGGTATGTAGATATCTTGCCATGTTGTAACTCCAACGGTGGACAAGAAATTAAAAATAACTAGAAATATCACCTTTTTAATCATTCAATCAGCTGGTCAGATATTCATCATATTTTTCTTATTTGTTATCAATTCTAATTCAATTCTTATTATTGTTTAATCAAATGTTTCCATAATTGAAACGCAAATGGAGAAATGTTGAATCATAATTCTAGCTTTACTATGCCCATTTCCCACCATGAGTTCAGTCAACGGAATGGGGTATGCACAGTATGTGAATATTACTATTCACTATTCTATTCTTGGCAATCACAGGGAAATTGAATTAAATAAATCACTTTGTATGCCGAACACTTAATACACTAACTCATACGTATGCAAAATCTAAGTAAGGATAATAGAACACTCTTTTTTTCTTCCTTCCTTCCTTGCGTGGCGGGGCCGGGGACAGCAAGTGTGGTAATCCCCGATGTTAAACTGTGCCCGCGTGCTGTTATTTTATCATAAAGGAAGCCGGCCCGTGTTTCCTGATACACTGAAAAATCATTAGTGTTGATTTAACTCCACAGAGAGTGCAAATGGAACCATAAGGGTCCATTTGTACGCTCTATTGAGTTAGATTAACAGTGGGAATTTACTGTGTATTTATGCAGGTCGGTGAGTGTGGAGCATTAAGCCTCACCACCACGATTAACAATCAAACACATGAGCACAGGATGGAAAATGCTTCTGTTATCCCCCCACCCAACTCTCTAGTACAAGCGCAAATATCCTTTTTGTCACAAAATCCTTAATTCTGTCTTCCTCTTTGCAAAAAAAATAAAAAAAGGAAAAAGAAAGAAAGAAAACGAAGGTACTAAAAGCAGTCCCATGCAACATCATCTTTGGGAAGATATTTCAGGCGTGAGAGGGGAGGGGAAGCCAAGAAAAACTCCCAATAAAATATGTGTGAATGACGGGGGTAATTGCAGACAAATGTGGCATTGAATTTCATTTTCCCAACTCTTTTTAAACACCATTTCAATCTTATTTTCTGCCTGTTAAGGAGATCTTGTTGCAGGGGGTGGGCCGGACTGCCCAGCCTTGGTGGGTAATTGCGTATAATTTCCTCCGCTCCCAGTGATTTGCATCAACATCAGCCATTCCCCTATTATGTGAAGAAGAAGACCCCTCCCCGACCAGTCTCATTTGGAATGGTTATTGTTCAAAAGACCAAGAGAGGATAAATGTATGAATCCCCCGCATCTCTCTCTCTCTCTCTCTCTCTCTCTCTCTCTCTCTCTCTCTCTCTCAGTTTTTGTCGACACACAAACACATTGACATTTGACACATAGCCTAAGCGCACAAAAACAGCCCACAATCCCCAGCAACGTCTGGTGAATGACTTCTTTCTTTAGTATCTGACACTGAACCTGATTTAAACTTCCACCAACATTGTCAGGTTTTGCTTACAGATGCTCAAAAGAACCAAAATGAGGACCTTTTATTGTAGCTTAGCTTGCCCTACTACTGAAATATTATTATTTAATACATTATGCAAAGTTAACCTGGTCATTCCAAGAGCAGATGGCCAGTCCAGAGTTATTATTTTTGTCTACAACTTTTTCTTATTATTTTCATTCTTGGCTATATCTCCCTACACTTTCTATCTGTCATCTATTTTATGCCCACAGCGGTGCTTCTATAACAAACTATATTGATCTCACAGGATCAAAAAGGTCTATTTATCCTAGATAAATAATGCTTGGCAATCCAAAGCAAACTGCACGGCTGATTTACCATTTACCAGAGCAGGACATATCAGCTTAACACTCACACACAACTTACTAAATGCATATTTACTGTATTATATCATGAGTTTTGTCTAACATATTTACTGTAGGGCAGTGAAGTAGTTACGGCATTAGAATATGAACCAACCAAAGAGTTTGGATGATTTGATCAATTCCAAGAGTCTAGTATATTAGTATAATAGTCTAGTAACTAGATTATTAGACTAAATATACTGTACAATGTGATATGTTATAATGAGACCCGGAATTCAACGTTGTTCAACTTGTTCCCCCAAAGTTCAAGTGGGCCAATATTCCAGACTAAACCGCAGTGAAACAAAGACTCCCGATAAGTAAAGGCACCGTGAAGGCTATCGGCTGTAATTCATTACACCAGACTTGCATTGACAGCAACATCTGTTAAAAAATGTCTTGGAGAAACCGTCTGAATTCCGTGATCAGACTCATTAGCGGGGCGCGATTATTCCTTTTCTTCTCACTGATGTCTCCCTGCATTAGAGTCTCTCCTGTGGAGCGGAGAGGATTTGTCCTCCAACCAACATCTTTGTAGTTAAAAGTTTAAACCGCAATCCATTTGGAACCATGGCACACCGAACAATCGAGTTAATTACAGAGACTCAGGGATGTAAGGGAGGAAAATTAATTGTAAAACGTTATCGTTCCAATTCCCCCGTTAGCAACGGGATATCGGCGCAGCGCTGCTTACTGACTCTTTTACACAAAGTCACTGGAGAGCTGCTGCCTGATGAGGCAATAACAGACACCGTGCCACGTTAAGTCCCATCCCACAAACAGGGATTCAATACAATACTTCTGTCTGATTGGACAGGATCAGAGAATGATGACACTCATCCATCAAGACAAAATGCAACTTTAAGAAATGCATAACCACCCTAGCGTGCGGCCACTTAAATGCATAGACACAATTGTGCAACATACACACACCAGCTACGAAACACAGACACAAATGTGCAACATACACACACTTAGCCTGGCTAATAAGCCAGACTCAAATCACACTGTCGTGTGGTATTTCCGCCGGCAGGCAGAAACGGCTGATTCGGTCTGGCTTATTAGCCAGGCTAACACACACTTGCTCACTCAATTATACATAGATATATTGTACATATACAGGAGGATATGCATATTATAATATACGCACACACAAGCATGAGCGCAAACACACTTTCAGCCACAAGCACTATAGCACTACGGGATTGGTGAACTTTCAAACACACACATACAACAGGAATGGAAATGGAGTATTTTTTTATCACACGTACAATTCATATGAACCAAAGCCAGCCCTCCAAACCATCAGTCTCAATAATATACACAGTAGGAACACTCTACCATTAAATCAACAACACACACGCACGCACACATGCACGCACGCGCGCGCGCACACACACACACACACACACACACACACACGCACGCACACACACACAGGCACACGCACTTGGACACACATGGACACGGACACACACAGACACACGGACACCGACCTGTGGGGAGAGGCCGTTGCTGACGGGGTTGCCGTGGTTGCCGGGCACCCCCGAGCCCATGAAGGTATCGGAGTAGCTGGAGAAGCCGTGGCGGTTGGAGGAGAGGCCGTAGGCGGAGCCGGCGTCGGCGCCGGACAGACCGCCCTGGTGCATGGAGGACGGAGGCAGGGGCTGGGGTCGGTGGACCGTACCACTGATGTCTGGACCGGACCACAACACAACACAGGACATGTATGAAATGTGACCTTAGTATACCATAATCACACTAGAGCCATAGAGTATAGACAGAGTTGTGACATTGAGGGGGAAGAAAACAGTACATCATACATAGTTCATGTACTCGCGCGAGCATTCTGTAAGCTTCCGGTGTCCCTATTCGCCTATTCTGTCTATGTAGAAGACCATTGGACTGGCCCCATGAAGTGAACGGAGTTGTCGTAACTCTGTCTTACTCTATGGCTCTGAATCACAGTAATCCTTTTAATCATATTGAAGGGCTTTTGGGCAACTGTTAATATAAGTCTTCTACATCAGTAAGCCATGTTGAAAAGCGCTGGTCTAGACTCCCATATGACAACAGACATGTCTTGTCTTCAGTCGTCCTGTACCTTGTGATAGTGTGGTTGTGGGGTATAGCCAGACTGTACCTTGTGATAGTGTGGTTGTGGGGTATAGCCAGACTGTACCTTGTGATAGTGTGGTTGTGGGGTATAGCCAGACTGTCTCCTGTACCTTGTGATAGTGTGGTTGTGGGGTACAGCCAGACTGTCTCCTGTACCTTGTGATAGTGTGGTTGTGGGGTACAGCCAGACTGTCTCCTGTACCTTGTGATAGTGTGGTTGTGGGGTACAGCCAGACTGTCTCCTGTACCTTGTGATAGTGAGGTTGTGGGGTAGCCAGACTGTCTCCTGTACCTTGTAATAGTGTGGTTGTGGGGTACAGCCAGACTGTCTCCTGTACCTTGTGATAGTGTGGTTGTGGGGTATAGCCAGACTGTCTCCTGTACCTTGTGATAGTGAGGTTGTGGGGTATAGCCAGACTGTCTCCTGTACCTTGTGATAGTGTGGTTGTGGTGTATAGCCAGACTGTCTCCTGTACCTTGTGATAGTGTGGTTGTGGGGTACAGCCAGACTGTCTCCTGTACCTTGTGATAGTGTGGTTGTGGGGTATAGCCAGACTGTCTCCTGTACCTTGTGATAGTGTGGTTGTGGGGTACAGCCAGACTGTTTCCTGTACCTTGTGATAGTGAGGTTGTGGGGTACAGCCAGACTGTCTCCTGTACCTTGTGATAGTGAGGTTGTGGGGTACAGCCAGACTGTCTCCTGTACCTTGTGATAGTGAGGTTGTGGGGTACAGCCAGACTGTCTCCTGTACCTTGTGATAGTGAGGTTGTGGGGTACAGCCAGACTGTTTCCTGTACCTTGTGATAGTGAGGTTGTGGGGTATAGCCAGACTGTCTCCTGTACCTTGTGATAGTGTGGTTGTGGGGTACAGCCAGACTGTTTCCTGTACCTTGTGATAGTGAGGTTGTGGGGTAGCCAGACTCCTGCAGCTGGTATGGTAGCGATGACATTCCTGTGGGCGGGAAGCCGCCCGGTAACAGGTGGTTAAAGGCCGCCAGCTGATTGGCTCCTGCTTGTTTACGCCACCGGGCCCTTCGATTGCTAAACCACACCTGCAGAAAATAACAAATGACGAAATAATCCGAAAAAGGACAAAAACTTAGTGTGTGATGTCT